>NW_026114964.1:0-29288 GCF_025201925.1 Gopherus flavomarginatus | reverse complement strand
TTTTAAAGTTGAAATGTACCACAAGGAAGCAATTTGTGGTGAGCATGCTAGTGCTGTAGTGATGCTGGGAGGTCTTGGTGTTGTCATTATGTAGAGGAAGGGTGATTGTGCTGCAATGAGACTTTTTCATGAGGAGCGATACAAGGTTTAGGAAACCAGACCTATGAGGAAAGGTTAAGAAAACTGGGCATGTTTAGTCTTGAGAAAAGAAGACTGTGGGGGGACCTGATAAAGACTTCAATATGTTAAAGGTTGTTTACAAAGAGGACAGTCAGCAGTTGTTCTCCTGTCCATGTACACGGAAAGTAGGAGAGTAGTAACCATTTAATCGGCAGCAAGAGACATTTTTGTTAGATATTAGGACATTTTTTAACTGTAACTTTCTGCCTGTCAGAGCTGGCAGCAGCAAGGGCTGGGTTCAGTATCTCTGGGTTCCTTTTCAACAATACAACACAAAACCAGCTTGAGTCCTCACCCAGTGACCTGGACAATATACATCACCCTCTGGGTGCCTCTAAGAGACAATAAATCCTTTCTTGCAGGCACAGAGCCTGAGTGTAGCTGAAAACTTTAATAAAAGAAGAAATATGTGGCATTGATTTAAGGAAACACTGCAAACAAGGTTTATAAACATAACCCCGAGCAAAAGACCCCCCACCAAGTAAGTTGGGCAGTGTCCTTTTCCCCTGAGATTATTACATCCAGCAACCCAAAAGTCCTTTTAAGGTGCCTGACCCTTCTCTGCACCACACTCACAGTTGCTGTCCTTGGACAGTACAGACCCAGAGTTCAGAGGTGCATCTGCAGAGTTCACCTCCCATCCCGGGTGGATGCAGGGGTGGTGGTAAGGAAGCATCTTACTCACTCTGCTGCTCAGGCACTCACTTGCCGCTCCTCTCTCTGTGGCTCTGCTCTGGCACTCTCTGCCCACTACCCTGCTGGCCACCCACCACGCCTCGCAGCCAGCCACCCTGCTGGCCATGCCAAAATGTCTTCAGGCCCTCCCACTTAACACAGCTCTCAGTGATTTCAGTTCTGAGTGATTTCAGCTGTTAGTGGGGGAGCCTAACCGCTGCTGCACAGACTCTTGCATCAGATACACTGTCCCAGAGCAGGTCTAAAACTTACACCTAGGTTTCAGAGATTTCAGTTCTGCAGGGTATAAGACGACTCTCAATTGAATCTAAGTTAGCTCTTCTATTACACAGTGGAGAGCAGAAGGGTCAAATTGTGCCTAAGACTTTAGGCAATACTCACACCACCAGGTACAAGTACTTATCACCACCCTCTCTCAATTCACTGGGTTTTGGAACCCATGTCCCCTGCCTACCGAGTGCCGTTTAGTTGAGAGTGAGTCCCTCAATCAGGAAATGCCAAGTAGAGTTCTGCTGCCCTCGATTCACACAACAAGGATAACAACCTTTTATTACTCCTGCCCCAATAACAAGGAGACTGGGGATTCCACACCAGCCAAAAGTGATAATTTGGGCAAGCAATCCCATCATACTGAGCCTGGGCAGCGTGGGTGTGCCCATGCAATCAAGATCAGCTCCTGAAGTCCTTTTCCACAGCTCACCACTAGATGTCAGGGGAGAGCTCATTCAGATTCTGCTTAGGTAACTATAAGGGTAGTTAAGTATATTTCAGAAAGTTTGTAGAGATGCACCCCAATCTAGTACAAGATAAGATGGTTTGACAACAATGAATAGGGATTTTTTGTCCAAGATATCAAGAACAAGGAAGGTAACAAACAAATGTCTTGATATACATAAGGTGGTACGTAAGCTGTGTGTCCCCATTGTTTGTCTCAGTCTACAAATGTCAGGGTACCTCACCTCAATCCTTTGTGTAGCTTAGCAGAGACTCCTGCTGCTGACTGAGACACTCCTTGCCACTGGGCACTCATGTGTTAGTTGTACCTGTAACCACAGAGTCAGGGCGCTAAGACTGCGCCTTGAGGGCAGTAAACCGGGTTGAGTGCCTTTGTCACTGCACCACAACTCTGGTAGTTCTTTATGAGTAACAACGGAGTCTGCTGAATTAGCATGATCAGCTAGTCCACGGAATAGAAGCACAGAGAAGCCTGACCAGTATTTCCGAGGCAGTGACTTTCCAGCCTTCAGTACTTAACAACACCTGGGACCTCTGAATCTAAAAACCTGAGCTTCTACTGCCTGTGCTAAAAGCCCTAGGTCTGTTAACATAAAGGCTGTCATGCACTGGTGATTACAAGGGAGGAGAGAGCCACACTGTGTAAGGCTGGGTTACACATGGCCCAGTTTGTGTTGGCCAAGATTGCAGCTAGTATATCAGGGACTGAACTGGGGAACCCTCAAAGCTGAACATGCGAGTCTTGACAGCTTTAGCTGAAGAGCTGGGCCCTGTAGCTGGGGGCTCTGTCAGACTCATATCTTATGTGGATTGGGCACAGAGGGGGACATTTAACCCACACTGATGTGTGCGTTACACACACAATACCCTCCAGTCCTAGCTCATCAAGGCATACCCTCTGTACATACACGTCTTGCTGACGGACTCACCTCTTTCACAAAGCCCACAATGTTTTTTCGATTATAAACTCTTTGTCATCTGTCACTTTTAGAAGTTGTGACACAACATTACTGGTGACTATTTGATTCTGATTAGGATTCCAGTTCCGAGATATTTCACCTCTGCGGGACAAACCTCTTTGGAATGACCCACGCAACAAATCAGTTGCTTGGACTAAGTCTCTCCGGAGATATAGGGTAACCTTGAATCACAGGCCTGTTGAATCTGTGCTGAGCAGAAAAGCACCTTTTGCAGGTAAGAAAATATTTCTGTTTCAGTTGACACAGTAAGAACATGTAGTGATCTGGTGATTCCTTGGCTGGGATAATTTGAATGAGATGTTAAGAATTAAATCTACTGAAAATCTTTGTAAAAGGAGCAGATTTTGACTGTGGGTTTCAATGTGCCTGTTATTAAATCCTGCTGACATCACTATCTGTGACATGTACCTGACTAAGAGAAATGTGTACAAGGATTCAGAAGACGTTGTACCAATGGCCACATTTCTGAAGCAGTACAGTAGGTCATGGGTTCTCAGACGTTTTAATACTATGCACACTTTCAGTCAGTTGCAATTGCTTTGCCTTCAGTGTGCCCCGGAATCCTGTGTGTCATATTTTCATGGCATTTTTGTGGAGTTGCTATAGAAAATGGTGCAATGATAATGGAGCAAGTCCTTAGAAGACTAGAGGCTTGCAACAGGAGGTGGTTCATGAGCTGTACTTATTTTATTCTACCCAGGTTTTTGTACTGTGCCTATCACTTTAATACCATAGAAGCCTTATGCAAATGATTGGGTCCCACTGTGCGTAGCGATAGGAAGGTGGATCCCTGCCTATAAGCCGAGAACTTCTGAAGTAGATCAAAAATTACTATTCTCTCCGGACTGTAAAGCCAGTTTACCAGTTAATCCTTTTGCATTATTTAGAAATTCCTTTAGCAATGAATTCTCAAACATGGTGTTAGCTAGTTCTGAGCTGTTGTTGCAAAAAGCAGGCTGACTGAGACATGTACATATATTCTCCCCTGATTTTGCTATTACTTTTGATTTCTATGATTTTTGCTTTTTAAAACATTTATCAAACATCTTTAAAGTCTTTATCATGTGTATGGTTAGAGTTCAGTCTTGAGAAGTGCTAAATACATTCAGTTCCATTGGGGAACCAGGCCCTTTGCAGTTTGTATATATTTAGTATATATAGTGGAAATTTTCATTGAGGTTGCTATTGAGCTTTGGCATCCGAAATTAATTAGTTCTATGAATAGGAAGCTTCTCTTATCATGAGGAGAAGATTAATTTCTGAGGAAAAGTGAACATATTCATTCTCATGTTAAAGGTCTGGAAGAATTTTTGTATGCAGTGTTGTTGTAGCATGTCAGTCCCAAGATATTGGAGAGACAAGGCAGGTGAGGTAATATATTTTATTGGACAAACTTCTGTTGGTGAGAGGGACAAACTTTCGAGCCACATGGAATTCTTTAGCTGAGGAGGAGCTGTGTGTGGCTGGAAATCTTGTCTCATCAACAGAAGTTGGTCTAGTAAAAGATATTACTTCACCCACATTGTCTCTGGGTGAACTTTTTCTATTGTCTTCAAATGCTGTACCTACAGAATCCAATTTCTTCTACAAGAAAGAGGATATTATAGCTAGAAAGACAAAATAGGGTGTGAGAATTCCTTATCACTTCAACTACTCTTCAATATTTCTTAATTTCCATTACCTAGCCATTTTCTAGATGCAGTAATAATACCAACAATTGAAAAAAATAGCAGAAGAGAGATTAAGGAAACTCTGGGATTTGTCCTCGTAATCCTTTAAAAAAATCCCATTTACTATCATTATGTAATCCAGATTACAAAAAATCAATCGATGTAAAGATGCTGCTATATTATCCTAAACTTGTAACCTGTATAATAACATGAAGACATTGTCTTATATACTTGCTATAAAATGCCTTTTATTTATTCTGTTTTTGTAGCTCGAACCTTAAGTGCTGGCTTGAGTGGTCATAGGTATAGAAATGGTTGTGTTGATGTGTTGCCACAATATAGTTCAATGAATGATCCCCACTTGTTTGACTACTATGCAAGGAAGTTTGGACTGCGGGGGACTACCAGGTGTCTTCCAGTTGTACGTACTGTTTTATTTCAGTTTATTTGTCTATTCCACATTAGTAGGAATATTATGTTTTTATCTAACTCTTCAGCCTGAAGAATTCCAAAGCTCTTAACAGCCATGCGTGTATTTAATATATACAAGTATAACATTCACATCATGCCTTGCTGAAATGCAGCCACTTCTGGGGTGAAATGTTTAATGCAGGCAATAACATTGCACAACTCTGGAAGATGCATAGTAAAATAATGCAGTGTCCAAGCTTTAGGAGGATTTTAAGCAAACTGGAATTTGATCAAAACACAAAATAACATGCTGTTGCAAAAATGTGCTGTGAAATCTTTAATAGTCACAAGTAGTCAGTATGTTGTACATCCCATTTGGACTTTAGCACCATTCTGTTTCTGGTGATTTTGTAAAATAATAATAATAGGGCTATGTCATCCTATTTAACATTAGAATTTGTACTTTCAAAGTAGTGTATCACCTTATTTATTAGACAATTGAGAGAGAGAGTAGGAATTATATTTATGCCAAGGTTTCCAAATGTTTGAAAAAACAGCACAAACCCCACTTGCTTTACTTCCATACAAAAACAAACTCCCCTCTCCCCCACACTCCAAAACAAGAAAAACAACAAGAAAAAAACAAAAACCAAAACCCTGTACAAAAAAACCTATAAGGTTTCTCAGCAATAATTTTTTTTCTTCTGTTTTTAAACTCTTAAGTCTGATCAAATGAAGAGACATCACCAAAGTGCACCCCAATACAGGTACAAAAGTGCTAGTACCGGATCCAGTTCTGCAGTGCACAGCAACGTGTTATACAAAGTCACTGTGAAGACTGGAGATAAGAAAGGTTCAGGAACTGATGCCAGGGTAAGAACATTTTAGGATCTTTTCTCTTTATATTTAGCAATACTGGAAAAATAATCCTCAAACATAAATTTGATTTACATCTGCTATAAAACTTCAGCCATTTAAAAATCAATTACTGGTGCATTTCAAAATACAAATTGTCATTTTCTGTACGTGCTCTTTAATACTAACGTGGTAGTAAGTCATACGTGTTTCTAAAGTGGGTCTTTCAGAAGCCATTAAAACAAGGGTTACTGATACCCACTAATCTGAACCAATATTAGTTCTGTCACTCTGGCTGGGGGACCCATTAATCAATGTTTATCATTTTCAACTGTCTGATTTCTTAAATAACCATAATAACAGTGTAAAGACAAAAGGATTACAGGTTCTGTTTGCTGTGAAGGAGACCAGATATTTGATGAAAGGATCCCAGTTATCCACCTGTAACTTATATAAAATGTCAGAGGGGTAGCCGTGTTAGTCTGGATCTGTAAAAGCAGCAAAGAATCCTGTGACACCTTATAGACTAACAGACTTTTGGAGCATGAGCTTTCGTGGTGAATACCCACTTTGTCGGATGCGTGTAGTGGAAATTTCCAGGGGCAGGTATATATATGCAGGCAAGCTAGAGATAATGAGGTAGTTCAATCAGGGAGGATGAGGCCCTGTTCTAGCAGTTGAGGTGTGAAAAACCAAGGGAGGAGAAACTGGTTTTGTAGTTGGCAAGCCATTCACAGTCTTTGTTCAGATATTAGGAATGGCAATATACAAATACCTGTAGGAGAACACTTCAACCTCCCTGGCCACACTATAGCAGCTCTTAAGGTGGCCATACTGCAGCAAAAAAACTTCAGGACCAGACTTCATCTGCAAATTTGACACCATCAGCTCAGGATTAAACAAAGACTGTGAATGGCTAGCCAACTACAAAACTGGTTTCTCCTCCCTTGGTTTTCACACCTCAACTGCTAGAACAGGGCCTCATCTTACCTGACTGAACTAACCTCGTTATCTCTAGCTTGCTTCTTGCTTGCATATATATACCTGCCTCTGGAAATTTCCACAACATGCATCTGAGGAAGTGGGTATTCACCCACGAAAGCTCATGCTCCAAAACGTCTGTTAGTCTATAAGGTGCCACAGGATTCTTTGCTGCTTTTATATAAAATAAGCCTGAGTAGTTGGGTTCCTAAAGATTCCTTATTACCTCTTTTTAAGCCCAGTATACCAGGCATATACTGCATAAACTCTGCATAAGAAGGCTGAACAAGTTTCCCCTCAGAACTCATCAGATCATTAGCTTTGAGCAACTTTGAGCTCTCTGCTAATTGACAGATGGATTTCCTTCATGCTGAGTTTAATGGCTTGCTCATTGGCGGTGCAGAGAGCTACTACAGCCTAAATGAGTAGTCTGGCACTTGTATATTGCCTTTCTGTTCAGTGATCTCAAACAGCTTTACAACATAAATGAACTTAGCCTTACAACACACCTGTGAGGTAGTTATTGATAAGGCTACAAAGGTCATCCGGTGACCTCCATTACTTCAGCCTGGAGCCGTGGCGCACAAACCCTCGCAGCTCCCAGCTGTGGGTGGTGGGGAGACCCTGGAACTCTGACACCTAACCTGCGGTGGGGGCCCCCGGAGCTCCTAGCTGCGGTGAAGTTGTCCCACTGCAGGTGGTGTGGGGACCTGCAGATCCCCATTTTGTCAAAGATATTTTTAGTAAAAGTCACGGACAGGTCACAGCTTCCGTGAATTTTTCTTTAATTAATTAATCTTAGCCTTAGTTATTAATATATCCAGTTTATACTTTTTTTGGGGGGGTGGAGAAGGGATGGCTGGGGGCAGAGAGAGGCTTAAGGACTTGATTTTTTTTCCCCCAGTGGCACTGAGCACCCACAAATCCACTAAAGATCAATGGGAGTTGATCGGTCCCTATCCCTTATGAAAATCAGGCCACTTATATGGGTGTCTAAATATTGATTTGGGAACCTAACTTTTAGACCAACATTTTTAAAAATTAGTGCTTAGACTTCCCTGGGGTCACACAGGAAGTCTTTGATGGATTATGACTAGATCTTGGGCCTGTGTCTTAAAGAGAAAACTGCCTCTTCTCTCCTGCAACAGTAATTTTAAGAGTGGGATTTATTAGGCTATGTTTTGTTTACTGTGGAAAATTACATTGAATTTAAAATCCTTTAACGGGATGAGAGTAAAAGAGTGTCTTGTGTTCACTCTCTGGATCACACAGGCATGAACTGAGATCATACTAGCAGTCCTTGGC
Organism: Gopherus flavomarginatus; assembly: GCF_025201925.1. Taxonomy (NCBI): domain Eukaryota; kingdom Metazoa; phylum Chordata; order Testudines; family Testudinidae; genus Gopherus; species Gopherus flavomarginatus. The sequence goes on along the minus strand of NW_026114964.1, from coordinate 21,475 downwards.
TAAAAGAATGTGTCTGCTTCTCACTGACCCCACCTGAGAATCCTGCTATAGTTTTAAAAGATTAAAAATTAAATCAGGGGCCTAATTTTGAAAAGTACACCAGCATGTTACTTGTATATTGAACATGAAAACATGCATATGGAGGCATGTGTAAGTTGCACATGCGTTTGCACTTACAATATCAATTGGATCTCAGCGACTGTTTGGGTGCACTAAAGGTAAAATTCCCCAAAGTGCCCAAATCTGACTTCCAAAAGAAACTTGGGTACTTAGGCTTGGCCTACCCTAGAAATTTAGGTCAGCATAGCTACATCACTTGAGGGTGTGAAAAATCCATACTCCTGAGCCATGTATTTAAGTTAACTTAAGTCCCTGTGTAAATAATGCTAAGTGAATGGAAGTGTAGACCTTCTTTCATCAACCTAGCTACTGCCTCTCAGGGAGGTAAATTACCTATGCCAACAGGAGGGGTTCTTCTGTCACCTTAGGTAGTGTCTATGTTGAAGTGCTACAGTGGCACAGCTGTTACAGTTTCAAATGTAGACAAACCCTTAGTACCCAAAGTCCTATTAAAAATTAATGGGACTTGGGCTGTTTTGAAAATTTTACCCTATTAGTCAATTTGCATGCATGGTGGTAGTAATTATATCTGCAAAGTAAGCACACATTTTTAACGTGCGATTGTGTGTGCACATTTTTGAAATCCAGGTCTTTAATCTGTTGCACATTTATCACTACTCATATGTGTTTACTAATAAATTGTATATTTAACTCTTAATAACTCCTTTAATCTTAATGAATGTGTCATAGGGATCTTTAACGTTTTTCTCACTACTATCTTTCCTGTTATTTTTCCTCTCTCCCTGCCTCAGAATGATATTTTTAGACTTCAGAATAGAAGTCTTCGATATTCTTGGCACTCTTATGCATTTAAATTATATAATTGACTGGATGATTGTGATTACACCAGGGTAACACAGTCAATAAAGTTTCTGATATATTTTTTCCTGAAGCAGAAAAAGACACGTGTGTGAGGACTGAAAGCAGAAATTAGTTTAATCTTAGGCTATAATCCTGCAAACACTTAACCACTGGTTTAACTCTGGTCATGTGAGGATTCACATTGGCTGTAGTGGCACTACTTCTGTGGCCAGAGTTAAGTGGATTCGCTCATACTGCTGGTTACGCAATCAGACCCTTAGTAGAATGTCTCTTGTTTTCTAGCTGAATAATTGTTGATTTGGAGACTAAGAGGCAATGGCTGATTTTAACAGTTTTTTAAAAAAGATACAATGATCATGCAACAATAAAAAATTCCTAGCGCTTTGCAGTTACATGACACCTTCCACTTGGGCCTTTCAAAGAGCTTTACAGACCTAAACTAGTGAAGCCACAACACCCTGTGAGTGAGAGGTGTATTATTGTCTCAATTTTACAAATGGGTAAACTGAGACATAGATGTGCAGGGACTTGCCCAAGGTCAGTCGATAAGTTAGTGGCAGACTGGGAAGTAGCAATGAGTTGTGACTTTGACCAAGTCTACACTAGAAAATTAGGTTGGCATGACTGTGTTGCTTAGGGATGTGAAAAATCACCACCAGTCAGCGACGCAGTTGAACTGACCTTACCCCTGGTGTAGACTGTGCTAGGTTGACAGGAGAATTTTCCTGTCAATATAGCTACTGTCTCTCAGGAAGATGGAGTATCTACGCTGATAGGAGAAGCCCTCCTGTTGTTGGTGTAGGTAGTGTCTTCACTGAAGTGCTATATTGGCATAGCTGCATGCTGCTGCAGAGTTTTAAGTGTAGACCTGCCCTAAGTTTCCTGCATTAAATTGTACTGTTGTTATTTATTAAAAAGCTACCTTTAAAATTAGATTTAATAGCAACATTTTAACCATATTTTTAGCTTTCAGTTAATTAGAATGTGGGAGACAATTTTAACCAAACAGTTGACTTAACAGTATTTAACATGCTGGTACAAAGTTTCTGACAGCAATGTTCTTGCTAGGATATGGGTACCAGTCCCTTTTGGTGGTTTTATAGTAGGAACAGCTGTGACTATTTATAATCTGAAGCTTCCATTCTTCCCTTTTCCTTTCACCTGCTTTTCAGTTATTCATAACTTTCTCAGACAAATTCATTCTAGACTGGAATTTTCCATGGTTGGCTTTGGGTCAAATACAGTTTTTTTCTTTTGAAAGTTCAGCAACATGTTCTTAAAGGAATCAATTAAAAATATATGTTCTGATGTGCTCAGAAGCCTGGACAATGGCTGCCTATTTTCATAGCTACAGAAATAAGGTCTAGTTGACATGTAACATAAGAGTAAACACAAAGGGACTGACTGATCCAAATAGGCCAGCTTTGTGTTGTGGGGAAGTGGATGATTTCATGATACAAGTTGAAATGTTATGACTTGGGAGGAGGGATAGCTCAGTGTTTGAGCATTAGCCTGCTAAACCTAGAGTTGTAAGTTCAATCCTTGAGGGGGCCATTTAGGGAAGTGGGGTAAAATCTGTGTGGGGAGTGGTCCTGTTTTGAGGGGTTGGACTAGATGACCTCCAGAGGCCCCTTCTTACCTTGATATTCTATGACTTAATTGCCTTTATAATATGTACAAACTGTTTATATTCTGCTCCATTAGAAGTCAGTGGCTAAACTATTGACTACAGACAGTGTTAGAATGCATTTATTTGAGAGATTTAGGGCCAGATTCTAGTCTCACATACACTAATGTAAATCCATAACAATCACAATCAAATCTATAGTTACACTGCTGTGAAACCAGTACAAGTGAGATGCAAATCAGGGTCTTACAAAAGTAAATCATTTACTTGCTTACCATATCTTCTTAGACAATGAAATCTTAAATGTTTTTAAGGTAGCTGAGTTATTAATGCAGGGATATTTATTGTATATTTCTTAGGTATTTCTTAAGATGAAGGGCTCTAAAGGAAAACTTAGCAAGACACGTTTATATAAGAAAACTGGATCTAATGTATCTCAACAAACAGCTGTGTTTAAAGTCTCCAAAGGGTCAATTAATACCTTTAAAATTCATGGTCCAGAAATTGGAGAAATCCAAAACATCACCCTTGAGGTAACCGTTTTTTGTGACTTGAAATTAGTGTAATTTGCTAAGAGGGGGAAATATATATGATTTTATAGATCTGAATGGGTCACTTGTTTACAGTATTGTAAACTGAGGCTCATATAATTGACTGAAAAGTGAAGTGCAATCACAGCTCGATAGACCAGAGGTGAGTTGAAGGAAGAATAAGTTGTGACTCCCAGCTTCTACCCATGCTGTGCAAAAGCATGATAAAGATGATAAAGCTGTCTGAGAGTGCGATAATATTAACTTTGGAGGCTATAGATTTAAGAAGAAGTCATGCATGGGAACAGCAAATCAATCTTCCCAATTAGCTGACAAAATATAGCAGTGAGAGAAACCCTGTGATAGAGACAAATTGCGAAATTCTGACCCATATCTCAATTTTAAGAAGTTCTTCCCCTTCAGCAAGAGAAGGAATATAAAACCAAAAAACCTTTCAGGGATTTTTTGGGTCAACCAGTAGGAGCTAGTTAGGACTTTGAGAATTGAATTCAGATCTGCACCCCCCAATATTTTGAGGTGTTCAGTTCTGGTGTGTTTTGGATTAAGGCCTAGAAATAATTCAACAATTATTATTTTTTCTTTGACAGCTTGAATTGACAACATGGGGTTGAGGCTGGAGAAAGGTTTGAGAGGGAGAATACTAAAAAAGGAAAAGAAAGGAACATAAAAATTCTCATCACAGAGTTGTCATAAACAGATAGCTAAGGGTTAATGTCTCTTTCACTTGGAAAGGAGTAACCTGAAACACCTGACCAGAGGACCAATCAGGAAACAAGACTTTTCCAAATCTGGGTGGAGGGAAGTTTGTGTGTGAGTCCTTTGTTCTGGTCTTGTGCCTGTCTCTCCCTGGGCTATGAGAGGATTTCTGTCTCTTGCTTTCTAATCTTCTGTTTCCAAGTTGTAAGTACAAATATAGTAAGGCAGTAAGGTTTATATTGTTTTCTTTTGTATTTACATGGGTATAGTTGCTGGAGTGTTTGAATTGTATTCTTTTTGAATAAGGCTGTTTATTCATATTTCTTTTAAGCAATTGACCCTGTATTTGTCACCTTAATACAGAGAGACCATTTTTATGTATTTTTCTTTTTTTTTACATAAAGCTTTCTTTTTAAGACCTGTTGGAGTTTTTCTTTAGTGGGCAACTGCAGGGAATTGAGTCTGTGCTCACCAGGGAATTGGTGGGAGGAAGAAGTCAGGGGGAAATCTGTGTGTGTTAGATTTACTAGCCTGACTTCGCATTCCCTCTGGGTGAGGGGGGAAGAGAGATTAGCTCTCGGTACTTCTGTTTTCCAGGACTGAAAATAGGGAGGATGGAATCCCTCTGTTTAAATTCACGGAGCTTGCTTCTGTATATCTCTCCAGGAACCCAGGGAGGGAACACCTGGAGGGGGGGAAGGGAAATGGTTTATTCCCCTTTGTTGTGAGACTCAAGGAATTTGGGTCTTGGGGTCCCCAGGGAAGGTTGTTGAGGGGACCAGAGTGCCCCAAAACACTCTAATTTTTTGGGTGGTGGCAGCTTTACCAGGTCCAAGCTGGTAACTAAGCTTGGAGGGTTTCATGCTAACCCCCATATTTTGGACGCTAAGGTCCAAATCTGGGAATAGGTTATGACATGGTGTGCAATGGTGAGATAGATAGAATCCAGAAGCCAGTAGGAATATTATATTTTTCTTTTCTCTGCTAGGGGCTTTTTAGCAGAGAGGGTTTGGTTTTAAAAGGAACCAGAGAGAATTTTTTTTTCTCTGCTCTCTCTTGCAGTTTTTGGCTTGCATATTAAGCAAGGAACCATTAAGCTGTGACAAACAGGTCTTTTGTCAGACAATAGCACTCCCATTAGGAGTCAAATACCAGCACTATACACATGCAAATAAAGTGGTTTTTCTGGTTTACTTTACATTGAAAAGATTAGCTAAAGGAAGAAAGGGAAAAAGGCACTGTTGCTAGGCAGACCCCAGGAGGCAACAGAGAACCTGCAGTTCAGAAGATAAACACCGGAGGGCACCCCAACACAAGAAAACAGGAACCATGCCTAACAAGACAAAAATGGAGGCCGAAGGACAGATCAATGACGCCGAGCACAGGTGAGAGATGGAAAAAAAAATACAGGAACTAGAAATAAAACAAAAAGAGATGGAGCTGAAAGAAAGAGAAGTACAGATCAAAAATGCAGCCCGCCTCAGAAAACTACAAGAAGAAGAGGTGGCCTACCAAAGAGAACAAGCAGCCAGAGAGGTGGCCTACAAAAGAGAACACGCAGCCAGAGAGGCAGCCTACAAAAGAGAGCAAGAAGCCAAAGATGTAGACCACCAAAAACAGCTGGAAATAAAAGAGAAAGAGTGGGAACTCCAGAGGGAAGCCCACCGACAGGCCATGGAATTAGAAAAGGCTAAGCAACAAAACCCAGCCAATCCTAACAACCCTTCGCCAATTATGGTTCCACATCAGAAGAAATTTCCTACCTACAAGGCAGGTGATGACACTGAGGCCTTCTTAGAAAATTTTGAAAGAACCTGTCTTGGGTACAGCATCCCTGAAGGCCAGTACATGGTAGAATTGAGGCCACAGCTCAGTGGACCTTTAGCAGAGGTGGCAGCTGAAATGCCTAAGGAGAACATGAACGACTATAAGCTTTTTCAAACCAAGGCCAGATACAGAATGGGGATAACCCCAGATCATGCCCGTCGGCGTTTCAGGACCCAAAAGTGGAAACCAGATGTGTCATTTCCCAAACACGCCTACTACGTTGGGAAAAATTATGAGGCCTGGATATCAGGACACAATGTTAAATCCTTGGATGAACTGCACCTCCTCATACAAATGGAGCAGTTCTTGGATGGTGTTCCTGAGGACATAACACGGTACATACAAGATGGAAAACCCAAAAATCTCACCGAGGTGGGGGAGATTGGAGCCAGATGGATGGAAGTGGCAGAAAGCAAGAAAGCTACTGTCAAAGGTAACGAATACCCCAGGGAGCACACTGACCATAAACCCTACAACCGAGGGCAGCCAAAAACCCCATCCACAACCCAAGTAAAGCCACAGACACACTATTCTTCCACCTCACCAGTCTCCAGTAACTCACCTCAACCCAGTGACCAGTCAGATGGAAGATGCTTTAAGTGTAATGAACTGGGACATATCAAGGCCAACTACCCAAAGACCGTCAACCGAGTGCAGTTCATTACACCACCATCACACCAAAGATCCCCAGGCCCAGATGCCTCTCAAATACCCTTAGAGCGAAGGGAAAATTTGAGAGTGGGCGGAAAGAAGGTTACTGCATGGAGAGACACGGGGGCACAAGTGTCAGCTATCCACCAATCCTTCGTAGACCCCAAATTCATCAACTCAAAGGCCCAAGTGACAATTTACCCCTTCATGACACAAGCTGTAGACTTGCCTACAGCTGAACTGCCTGTCCAGTACAAAGGCTGGTCAGGAATGTGGACTTTTGCAGTCTATGACAACTATCCCATCCCCATGCTACTGGGGGAAGACTTGGCCAACCAGGTGAAGCGGGCCAAGAGAGTGGGAATGGTTACACGCAGCCAAACCAGACAAGCTTCCAAACCCATTCCTGTTCCTGAGCCGTCCACAGACGCCCCGTCTCTGTTACCAGAGACCCAGACAGAGGTAGTGGACACAGATTCCATGCCAACCCCTGAAACAGCCACAGCACCTCCAGTCCCAGGCCCGGAACTGGAACAGCAACCAGCACAAGCAATTGCAACCACATCTTCAAACTCAACGCCAGAGGGCACCAGCGAGCCAGAACTGGCAGAAGCAACAGACAGCCATACCCAAAAGGCTCAACCAGAGCCTGAAATACCCCCTGGTGCACCAGCGGAGAGCGGTTCACCAGCAACGGAAACAACCCCATCACCTACATCGCTTCCAGAGGGACCAAGCCCAAGTCCACAGTCTGAGGAAGAACTGGTGACCCCAGCCTCAAGGGAACAGTTCCAGACTGAGCAAGAAGCAGATGACAGCCTTCAGAAAGCTTGGGCGGCGGCACGGAGCACCCCACCGCCTCTCAGCTCTTCTAATCGATCCCGGTTTGTTATAGACCAAGGACTTTTATACAAGGAGATTCTTTCTGGTGGACACCGGGAAGAATGGCAGCCGCAAAAAACAGTTGGTGGTTCCAACTAAGTACTGGAGGAAGCTCGTAAGCTTAGCCCATGATCATCCCAGTGGCCATGCTGGGGTGAACAGAACCAAGGACCGGTTGGGGAAGTCCTTCCACTGGGAGGGGATGGGCAAGGACGTTGCCAAGTATGTCCGGGCTTGTGAGGTATGCCAAAGAGTGGGAAAGCCCCAAGACCAGGTCAAGGCCCCTCTCCAGCCACTCCCCATAATTGAGGTCCCGTTTCAGCGAGTAGCTGTGGATATTCTGGGTCCTTTCCGAAAAAAGATGCCCAGAGGAAAGCAGTACGTACTGACTTTCGTGGACTTTGCTACCCGATGGCCGGAAGCAGTAGCTCTAGGCAACACCAGGGCTAACACTGTGTGCCTGGCCCTAACAGACATTTTTGCCAGGGTAGGTTGGCCCTCCGACATCCTTACAGATTCAGGATCTAATTTCCTGGCAGGGACCATGAAAGAACTGTGGGAAACTCATGGGGTAAACCACTTGGTTGCCACCCCGTACCACCATCAAACCAATGGCCTGGTGGAAAGGTTTAATGGAACATTGAGGGCCATGATACGTAAATTTGTCAACGAATTCTCCAATAATTGGGACCTAGTGTTGCAGCAGTTGCTGTTTGCCTACAGGGCTGTACCACAACCCAGTTTAGGGTTTTCACCGTTTGAACTTGTGTATGGTCGCGAGGTTAAGGGGCCATTACAGTTGGTGAAGCAGCAATGGGAGGGGTTTACGACTTCTCCAGGAACTAACATTCTGGACTTTGTAAGCAACCTACAAAGCACCCTCCGACACTCTTTAGCCCTTGCTAGAGAAAACCTAAAGGATGCTCAAGAAGAGCAAAAGGCCTGGTATGACAAACATACCAGAGAACGTTCCTTCAAGGTAGGAGACCAGGTTATGGTCTTGAAGGCGCAACAGGCCCATAAGATGGAAGCATCATGGGAAGGGCCATTCACGGTCCAAGAGCGCCTGGGAACTGTGAACTACCTCATAACATTTCCCAATTCCTCACTAAAGCCCAGAGTGTACCATGTTAATTCTCTCAAGCCTTTCTATTCCAGAGACTTACAGGTTTGTCAGTTTACAGTCCAGGGAGATGATGCTGAGTGGCCTGACGGTGTCTACTACGACAGGAAAAAAGACGGTGGCATGGAAGAGGTGAACCTCTCAACCACCCTGGAATGTCTGCAGCGGCAACAAATCAAGGAGCTGTGCACTAGCTTCGCCCCATTGTTCTCAGCCACCCAGGACGGACTGAACGGGCATACCACTCCATTGACACAGGTAATGCTCACCCAATTAGAACCCCACCCTACCGGATGTCTCCTCATGCCCAAGCTGCTATAGAACGGGAGATCCAGAACATGCTACAGATGGGTATAATCCGCTCATCTACCAGTGTATGGGCATCTCCAGTGGTTCTGGTACCCAAACCAGATGGGGAAATACGGTTTTTGCGTGGACTACCGTAAGCTAAATGCGGTAACTCATCCGGACAACTATCCAATGCCACGCACCAATGAGCTATTGGAGAAGTTGGGACGTGCCCAGTTCATCTCTACAATAGACTTAACCAAGGGGTACTGGCAAGTACCGCTAGATGAACCTGCCAAGGAAAGGTCAGCATTCGTCACCCATGCGGGGGTGTATGAATTTAATGTCCTTCCTTTCGGCCTTCGAAATGCACCCGCCACCTTCCAGAGGCTGGTAGATGGTCTATTAGCAGGACTGGGAGAATATGCAGTTGCCTACCTCGATGATGTGGCCATTTTTATGGACTCCTGGCCCGAACACCTGCTACACCTGGAAAAGGTCTTTGAGCGCATCAGGCAGGCCGGACTAACTGTTAAGGCCAAAAAGTGTCAAATAGGCCAAAACAGAGTGACTTACCTGGGTCACCAGGTGGGTCGAGGAACCATAAACCCCCTACAGGCCAAGGTGGATGCTATCCAAAAGTGGCCTGTCCCAAAGTCAAAGAAACAGGTCCAATCCTTCTTAGGCTTGGCTGGGTACTACAGGCGATTTGTACCACACTACAGCCAAATCGCTGCCCCACTCACCGACCTGACCAAAAAGACCCAGCCAAATGCAGTTAAGTGGACTGATGACTGTCAAAAGGCCTTTACCCAACTTAAGGCGACGCTCATGTCTGACCCTGTGCTCAGGGCCCCGGACTTTGACAAGCCATTCCTAGTAATCACGGATGCATGTGAGCGTGGTATAGGAGCAGTTCTCATGCAGGAAGCAACGGATCACAACTTCCATCCTGTCGTGTTTCTCAGCAAGAAACTGTCTGAGAGGGAAAGTCACTGGTCAGTCAGTAAAAAGGAATGCTACGCCATTGTGTACGCCCTGGAAAAGCTACGCCCGTATGTTTGGGGATGGCGGTTCCAGCTACAAACTGACCATGCTGCACTAAAGTGGCTTCATACTGCCAAGGGGAACAACAAGAAACTTCTTCGTTGGAGTTTAGCTCTCCAAGATTTTGATTTTGAAATTCAGCACATCTCAGGAGCTTCTAACAAAGTAGCTGATGCACTCTCCCATGAGAGTTTCCCAGAATCCAGTAGTTAAAAAGTGTTCTTAAAATGTAGAAGTCTGTTAGTTATATACTTAGTGGTATATGTAAAGGTGCATGTGTTGTAGTAATCTGTTTATTTTAAAGTTCTAGGAGGAAATCGCCGCCAGTGAGCTTCCCCACTGTCTGCAATTTGGGGGGCGTGTCATAAACAGATAGCTAAGGGTTAATGTCTCTTTCACCTGGAAAGGAGTAACCTGAAACACCTGACCAGAGGACCAATCAGGAAACAAGACTTTTTCAAATCTGGTGGAGGGAAGTTTGTGTGTGAGTCCTTTGTTCTGGTCTTGTGCCTGTCTCTCCCTCGGCTATGAGAGGATTTCTGTCTCTTGCTTTCTAATCTTCTGTTTCCAAGTTGTAAGTACAAATACAGTAAGGCAGTAAGGTTTATATTGTTTTCTTTTGTATTTACATGGGTATAGTTGCTGGAGTGTTTGAATTGTATTCTTTTTGAATAAGGCTGTTTATTCATATTTCTTTTAAGCAATTGACCCTGTATTTGTCACCTTAATACAGAGAGACCATTTTTATGTATTTTTCTTTCTTTTTACATAAAGCTTTCTTTTTAAGACCTGTTGGAGTTTTTCTTTAGTGGGCAACTGCAGGGAATTGAGTCTGTGCTCACCAGGGAATTGGTGGGAGGAAGAAGTCAGGGGGAAATCTGTGTGTGTTAGATTTACTAGCCTGACTTTGCATTCCCTCTGGGTGAGGGGGGAAGAGAGATTAACTCTCGGTACTTCTGTTTTCCAGGACTGGAAATAGGGAGGGTGGAATCCCTCTGTTTAGATTCACGGAGCTTGCTTCTGTATATCTCTCCAGGAACCCAGGGAGGGAACACCTGGAGGGGGGGAAGGGAAATGGTTTATTCCCCTTTGTTGTGAGACTCAAGGAATTTGGGTCTTGGGGTCCCCAGGGAAGGTTGTTGGGGGGACCAGAGTGCCCCAAAACACTCTAATTTTTTGGGTGGTGGCAGCTTTACCAGGTCCAAGCTGGTAACTAAGCTTGGAGGTTTTCATGCTAACCCCCATATTTTGGACGCTAAGGTCCAAATCTGGGAATAGGTTATGACAAGAGTATCTCCAAAGTCCCAGAGTCCTGAATCCTATCTTTGATAAATGCCAATAAATATCCCTCTCAAACCTCTTGAAGCTAATACCTTGATGGAGGGAAGCTTTCTTCCTAATACATGAAGATTGCTGACCATTGACTTTTTGTGTAGCTAGTGTTTCCGTAGAGTCTTACTCCTATAAATGATCATTCCCATTTTTTCTTTTTAAAATTTAAGAAGTTGATTTTGTTGCTCTTTTGTTACACAGCTTTCTTTCTGTTGGAACCACAGTGAAACTGGATAATACATAGAGTAATAAGATCTCTATGCGGTGTTGGTTTTATTGCATAAAAAATTCTTTGAAGAATGTTATGGTCTGTCCGCTGGCTTCTCTGCCTTTCACTCACGCAGACTCACTCACAGCTGCACCAATTAAACTCCTTGCTCCAGCATTTTCAACCGTCTCAGGGAAACCCCTCAGGCCACATGGCTTCACTCTGCTCAGTCTTTACCATGTGACCGATTGCTTTGCCTAGTAGTTTCTGTTGTCTCAGGCTATCTCATTCCTTCCATTTAGTCTAAAAGAATGATAGGTAGCACACCCATCAGCTTTAATAAGGTCTTTGATAGTCTGTAGATCCAAGTTCTGCTTGATGGCAGCCATTAACAACATCCAGTGTAACACTAATTTTAAAAAAGTAAACAGCAAACCAGAGATTTCATTATGTGAAATATTGACATCCATGCAGGTCCTTAATAGGGTTTGGATCTTTTAGACCCATAGCACAAACCACTGTCCCTTGAGCTAATGGAGTTACTAGTAGCAGTAGAACAGGGATCGGCAACCTTTGGCACACGGCTTGCCAGGGTAAGTACCCTGGAGGGCCGGGCTGGTTTGTTTACCCGCTCGATCTGCAGGTTTGGCCGCTTGCAGCTCCCACTGGCCGTGGTTCACCGCTCCAGGCCAATAGGAGCTGCGGGAAGTGGCTTGGGCTGAGGGATCTGCTGGCTGCTGCTTCCTGCAGTCCCCGTTGGCCTAGAGTGGGGAACGGCGGCCAGTGGGAACCGTGATCGGCTGAACCTGCGGACGCGGCAGGTAAAAAAACCAGCCTGGCGGGCACCCTGGTAAGCACCCTGGCGGCTGCGTGCCAAAGCTTGCCAATCCCTGCAGTAGAAGGTTGTTATATTCTGTGTGGACCAGTAACTAGAGCTGGAAGAAACCCAAATTTTGTAAGTGTTTATTCACAAATATTTGCTAGACAAGGAAGGAATGTAGAGAATCAAGAACCCTGGATTTAATTCCAGATGAGTTTTAGTGGCTATAGACCCTTGTGCGCCTGTCCTCCTAGCTGACCTTTCCCTATTTCTGCTTCTCCCTCAACTCCTCCCTTGTATTTGATCCCACCGCTGTTCCTGTCCTCCATCATGTCTGCCTCTGTTCTTGTCTGTTCCTGTCCTCCTTTCTTCTCTTCTCACTACTCTGCTTTTGAGCAAGTCACTCAACTTCCTCCTTGTCTTCCATGGTAAAGAGACATCAGGATGCAGAGGAGGAGGGTCATTGAGAGCCTAGGAAAGACCAGACTTGAGAGCAAGGAGAATGTGTCACAGCTGAGAGGGGCATGATATTTGTTTGAAGTTAGTGACAAGACGAGCAGCAGAATTTGCAGATTCATAAGAATCTGACAGGGGCTGCAATGTAAATGCTTCTACAATGCCTCCAGGCAAGGCATGACTGAGGTTATGGAATGAAAGACTACATAGATCTGAAACCCCAGAGAGGCCGACACAGACTGGTCAACGTAGCAATGCCTGAACCACCTGCACGTGCAAACTGGCATATCAAAAACTAATATGATCAAATGCGGCTATTCTAATGACACAAATATATGTGAGTGTGCTGAGGTGCTGACCTTGGAGCATCTGCTCATTTCCCAACTCTTTGAGGAAACCTGTACAAAGGAGGCTTTTGCTGCAGCAATGGAAAGAGCCATCATTTGTGCATAGTTCTGGAAAAACATCTAGTTTGTGACAAGGACATGAGAAGAAGAAGCAGTAGCAATTTCAGGAAAAGTCTTGCTCCGTTCCTGTAGCTCTGAGTTGGAGCATGGTCATTTGCTGTGTGGAGATGGCGCATGTGAAGTCTGAACAACCCATAGGAGCTCTTTTAGGATGGAGGATACCCTGTGCTGCCAGCCTTTAACAAAATTCATATGTGAATTGCACCTTTCAGGGGCTTACGACTTGGACAAATTTGGATGTTTTTCACAACAATGGGAAAAGACACGTTCCTGACTCTAGGCTGACCTTGTGCCAAATTTCAAGCCTTTACAGGTCACCACCAGTCTGTTAGGACAATATCTAAATGAAAAGTCTTGTGGCATGTCCCATAGGTGTTAAGATTTGTGTGTGTCTGTGTATGCATGTGTAGGATATGGACGTTATGGCACGTAGATGTATGCATACATGTAACACATGCAGTGTGTGTGTATTGAAGTTTCACTAGACCTCACATCCCCGTAATCTCACTTTTTAAGGCTTTGCATGTTTCTGTTTCAGCATGATGGTCTAGAGAAGCAGCAAGCCTGGTATGTGGAGGAGATAACTGTGACCAATACAAGCCGTGAGAAGACTTGGCACTTCCTATGTCGACAATGGCTATCATTGTATCATACTGACTGCCAGCTCAGCCGCACCTTTATGCCCACTGGCAAAGGCAGACTCGCTGTTGTGGATGGAAAACCGGACCACACAGGTAAGCAGAGTGCCGCACTTTCTGCAAAGCTGCAAGGAGGATTTCTTTCATGGTAAATGCCTGCCTGTCCCGTGTACACCCCAATGTGCAATGTTCAGTTTCTTGGTGGTAATGTTTCATGCAAGCACATACATACGTACAGAGACATAACAATAATTGGAGGATAGGACTCCCTGTGTCCATCATGAGGTGGGGATACATTCCTTTTATTAACATACTATTGGTTATCTGTATCTAACTGTACATGTTGTAACGTGAAATGTAAAGACAGATAATGCAGTTCCCTTTCACATTAGACTGAAATGTGTTGCTCTGTGCAGCAGATGTCGGCTTGTATACTCATCATGAATTTTTATTGCCTGCTTTAGTGTCATGCTTGTATCTGGGAATCTAAGCATAGGTCACTACACTATTATTTAATTCCAGATTGTGAATGAGAGGCAGGAAAACCTCCAAGTTCATGCACATTTTTCTTGTTGTGAACTGACACAGTGAGATTCCTGGGCTGTGCTTATCCATCTGGGTTGCTGTAGAATCTGTGTGCCAAAACAAAGGGACGCAGAGCTAACCAGACTTAAATAGTATAAATGGTGTTCCTGACTGAACATATTGGCTTCAGGATCCCATCAGAGTGTTTCTTCTTAAAAACACATAGCAGTAGGAGATTTACTAACTGAAAAAAAATGACAACAATAATAAATAAATAATACAAAGCCAGGCTGGCTTGCGCTCCACATAGGGTATGAGAGGGTGGCAGAAGAGGTAAGCAATAATTACTAGTTGGAAACAGGCAGAATTGGTAAGGAATGAACTCTATTCTCAAGCTTGTAAGAGAACAATACAGTTTAAATACAGTGACTCCCTGAGGGAACGCATGGGCAGGATCCCCTGGGAGAATAACATGAGGGGAAAGGAGTCCAGGAGAGCTGGCTGTATTTAAAGAATCCTTATTGAGGTTGCAGGAACAAACCATCCCGATGTGTAGGAAGAAGAGTAAATATAGCAGGCGACCAGCTTGGCTTAACAGTGAAATCCTTGCTGATCTTAAACACAAAAAAGAAGCTTACAAGAAATGGAAGACTGGACAAATGACTAGGGAGGAGTATAAAAAAATTGCTCAGGCATGCAGGAGTGAAGTCAGGAAGGCCAAATCACACTTATAGTTGCAGCTAGCAAGAGATGTTAAGAGTATCAAGAAGGGTTTCTTCAGGTGTGTTTGCAACAAGAAGAAAGTCAAGGAAAGTGTGGACCCCTTATTCAATGAAGGAGGCAACCTAGTGACAGAGGATGTGGAAAAACTAATGTACTCAATGATTTTTTTTTGCCTCTGTCTTCACAAACAAGGTCAGCTCCCAGACTACTGCACTGGGCAGCACAGCCTGGGGAGGAGGTGACCAGCCCTCTGTGGGGAAAGAAATGGTTCGAGACTATTTAGAAAAGCTGGATGAGCACAAATCCATTGGGGCTGGATGTGCTGCATCCGAGGGTGCTAAAGGAGTAGGCGGATGTGATTGCAGAGCCATTGGCCCTTATCTTTTAAAACTCATGGTGATCAGAGGAGTTCCCTGATGACTGGAAAAAGGCTAATGTAGTGCCCATCTTGAAAAAAGGGAAGGAGTAGGATCCGAGGAACTACAGGCCAGTCAGCTCACCTCAGTCCCTGGAAAAATCATGGAGCAGGTCCTCAAGGAATCAATTCTGAAATACTTAAAGAAGAGGAAAGTGATCAGGAACAGTCAGCATGGATTCACCAAGGGCAAGTCATGCCTGACTAACCTAATTGCCTTCTATGAGAAGATAACTGGCTCTGTGGATGAAGGGAAAGCATTGGGCGTGTTATTCCTTGGCTTTAGCAAAGCTTTTGATACGGTCTCCCACAGTATTCTTGCTAGCAAGTTAAAGCAGTATGAGCTGGATGAATGGACTATAAAGTGGATAGAAAGCTGGCTAGATCGTCGGGCTCAATGGGTAGTGATCAATGACTCCATGTCTAGTTGGCAGCCGGTAATAAGCGGAGTGCCCCAAGGGTCGGTCCTGGGACCGGTTTTATTCAATATCTTCATTAATGGTCTGGAGGATGGTGTGGACTGCACTCTCAGCAAGTTTGCAGATGACATTAAACTGGGAGGAGTGGTAGATATGCTGGAGGGTAAGGATAGGATATAGAGGGACCTAGACAAATTAGAGGATTGGGCCAAAAGAAACCTGATGAGGTTCAACAAGGACAAGTGCAGAGTCCTGCACTTAGGATGGAAGAATCCTATGCAGTGCTACAGACTAGGGACCAAATGTCTAGGCAGTAGTTCTTCAAAAAAGGACCTAAGGGTTACAGTGGACGAGAAGCTGGATATGAGTTGACAGTGTGCCCTTGTTGCCAAGAAGGCTAACGGCATTTTGGGCTGTATAAGTAGGGGTATTGCCAGCAGATTGAGGGATGTGATCATTCCCCTCTATTTGACATTGGTGAGGCCTCATCTGGAGTAGTGTCCAGTTTTGGGCCCCACAGTACAAGAACAGTGTGGAAAAATTGGAAAGAGTCCAGTGGAGGGCAACAAAAGTGATTAGGGGCTGGAGCACATGACTTATGAGGAGACGCTGAGAGAACTGGGATTGTTTAGTCTGCAGAAGAGAAGAATGAGGTGGGATTTGAGAGCTGCTTTCAGCTACCTGAAAGGGGATTCCAAAGAGGATGGATCTAGACTGTTCTCAGTGGTACCAGATGACAGAACAAGGAGTAATGGTCTCAAGTTGCAGTGGGGGAGGTTTAGGTTGGATATTAGGAAACACTTTTTCACTGGGAGGGTGGTGAAGCACTGGAATGGGTTACCTAGGGAAGTGGTGGAATCTCCTTCCTTAGAGGTTTTGTCAGATCAGGCTTGACAAGGTCCTGGCTGGAATGATTTAGTTAGGAATTGGTCCTGCTTTGAGCAGGGGGTGGGACTTGATGACCTCCTGAGGTCCCTTCCAAGCCTGATATTCTATGAAATAACAAACCTTAAGAATAAGTGAGTATGTAGATGGTGTCCTTTAAACCACATTTCTGCCCTATTGAGCCTTGACTTTTCAGGACATAATTTTGTGACACTTGCCTAGTTTTGTGGTAAAATAAATGAATGATCTGCAGACAACAGGAACAACTACTGCATATAAATCATACACACGAACAAATGGGCAGCTGGGACTAGAAACCTGGTCTGTCAGCTCAGAGGTCAAGCAGTGATACCCTGTAATTTAAGAGCTAACTCCTGAGCTTCCACAAGTCACAGCTCCCTTTAGCCTTTTTGTAGGTCAGCCACTGGAGTACAATGACTCTCTCTCTCTCACACACACACTCACTCTCTCTCTCTCTCTCTCTCTCTTACTTACTTTAATGAGACCACGTGTGTAGAGAGTGGCCCACTTTCACAGCTGGGTGACAGAATTAAGGCATAAATTCAGTATTGTCTTCCCTAACATGGTTTTGTTTGTTAAAACTGCACTATAAACTTCATGGAGTTTTGTTCTGAGAGTGTTCACACACACAATCCCAATGCCCACACATAGTAACTGTAACAATCTTCAGGGTGATCTGTACAAACTCATTACTGCTACTAGCAGCAAGTGAAACAATCGTTAAGAAAATGAATGTATGCAGTGTAGTCATAGTCATTTTGGTCCCAGGATGTTAGAGAGACAAGATGAGTGAGGTAATATCTTTCATTGGGCCAACTTCTGTTGGTAAGAGAGATAAGCTTTCAAACTTTTCAAAAGCTTGAGCTCTTTTTTTCAGGTCTTGAGAGCTCCGTGTAAGCTTAAAACTTATCTCTCTCACCAAAAGAAATTGGTCCAATACAATGTATTATCTCACCCACTAGGTCTCAAGAAAATGAATGGGCATTCTATTATCGGTTCTGCCACAGATTCCTGTATGATCTTGGGCAAGTCACTTAGGCCAAAGTCATGAAACTTGAATACCTAAGGTTAAGCACTTAAATAAGTGCCAGCCTTTCAGAGGTGTTGAGCCCCTGCATCTTCCTTTTCCCCTGGGACTCCAGTAAATCAAGGGGAGTTGTAGGCGGACACCCTCTGATAATCAACCACCTATTTAGTGCCACCTATTGAATCACGAACACCATTTTGTGCAGTGCCTCGCTATTCCTTGGAGGTTTCTCATGTTTATATACTGAATCAGATGTTCCCACACTATGCACCCCAACCTAGCTCTGCTTGCTTGGGAAGTCTAGATGAGATTGCTATTGAAGGTAACAGAATTGCAATTTATTTTAATGCTGCTGTTAGTGCTTGAATAACATCTTTGTTAAAGGTCAGACGCCAGCCTTGACTCACAGCATTTTGCCTTGTTTTTTATTCACAGGGAAGAGAGTAAAGAGAAAAAAGTCAGTTTAACTTTACCTTTCCTGGGTTTGTCACATCTTATTTTTCCTGCAGTATTAACATTGACATGTGTTGGGGCAGATTCACGCTAGGTCTGTCTGCAATGGAAAGGCTGCCAGGATGGGTATTGAGGCCCCAGCCGGGGACAGGTGCAAATATGAGGAAAATGCATACCAGAGAATCAGGTGTTGGGAATTGTTGGACCTGCAGCAGAGCCACGTCTCGGGGTACCAAAGCACACAGCTGGCCTGTAGTGGCTGCGTAATTGGCTATGCCACCTGAGCGGATGGGTCAGCAGATGTGGTTTAGCAGCATTTCCCATGGCTGTGACAGCGGCCTGTGCCTGATTGTTCCCAGCCTTGGCCCTGCCTTGCCTTGCTCAGGTAACTGGGTTCTGAATCCTCAGTGCTGATTCCTGACCTCTGACTCTGACCCTGGGCGCTGATCTTGGCTACCGATGCCTGCTCTAACTACAGGCATGCTCCAGCCACTAGCTATGAACCACTCACATCCCAGTCGCTGAGAGCAGAACCGCTCTTCATACCCCCTGACTTGAAGTAGTAATAGCAGCGAAAATCACATACAGGGTTTACAGTTTGTTCGACGGCTTTCAGCACCCGCAATGTGAACATTTTTCCAGCACCCTTGAAGAAGTCCAGGGCATGTGCTGATTTGAAACAGAAGGAGTCAGTAGTTTCTGGTGGCAGGAGACTATGGAGACCTCTGAAGAACCCCAGACTGCCCAGCATGGTTGAACTTTTAGGGGACGGTAGTGTTAAAAATGTTGCCAGTGTTCCCCAGGGGTAGAATTCCCCTTGCAGATGGCATTGACCAGGCCGGCTAGGAAGTTGTAATTTGCACCTCCTTCTGCCAGCACAAGTGAATCCTGACTAGTTTATTTTTACATTTTTAATAAAGAAAAATCAGAAAGGTTCAGGGTCAGGTTTCCATTTGTGAACGAGAACTTGTTATTGTGAACCTAATTGGCAGTCAGGTCACCTACCAGTGCCACTGCCTAAAAATAGGCATCTCCTTGCTTTATTTATAATTAGGGTAAATATTTACAGGTTAATGTCCAGCGCTGCAAGCACTGTTATACCAGATGTCAGCTGTGCTATAGAAAATGAACAGTTCTGTTATACTATAAGGGCAGAGGTCCACATTTTCAATAGTAACCTTTAATTTGGGAAGTTGCAGAGTGCTCAGCACTTTTGAAAACTGGGGGGAATAGTCTGTTGCCAGTTAAGTACTTGAGCCTTTAAATATGCATAACAGAAAGTGCAACGGCGTACATACAATAGGTCTCTGTGTTCATAATCATGCAATTGTACAGTAGATGTAAAATGTTTGGGATGTGATTTTTATAAAACATTGCGTCCTTCAGCAGCACCTTCTAGGGATAAACTGACCACAAGCCTATAGCATGCTGCATGCAGGAGCACTGAACTGTGGCTCCCTAATGGAGCTGACGGGGCATCATCCTGCTGTATAGTAATATTTCCAGGCAGTTGTTGAGCATAAATAAGAACATAATAATGGCCTCATTAGGGGTTATCTGGCCCAGTATCCCTTTCTTCCAGCAGTCGCTCAGTGCCAGATACTTCAGAGGGAATGAACAAAAGAAGGCAATTATTGTATGATCCAATAACGTCCAGTTGTCCAATCCCAGGTTCTGGCAGTAGAAGGAGTTTTATGAACACCCAGAGCAGCTGGAATCCCTAATCATCTTTGGCTAATAGCCATTGATGGACATATCCACCAGAAATTATCTAATTCTCTTTTGACCCAGTTATAATTTGGACCTTCAAAACACCCCCTGGCAACAAGTTCCTGTGCTTTGTGTGAAGAAGCACTTCCTTTTGTTGTTTTAAGCCTGCTGCCTATTAATTTCAGTGGGTGAACCCCTGATGGTTGTGAAGGGGTAAATAACACTTCCCGTTCACATTCTCACACTGTTCATGATTTTATAGATGTCTATCATGCCCACTTGGGGTCTCTTTTCTAAAACGAGAGACCATTATGGTAAAGTGTCTCTGGAATAGTGTCTTTTTTTTTGTGAAGGAACAATAACACCTCTTCAAAAATATTATGATTTAATGGTACAGGCAGCTCCACTGTTACATTAAGCGTATGTCACGTCTGCGTTTCAAGGGCAACTTTCTAAGATCTCTATAATCAACATGTCGGATTCCTTGGAAATTTGAGAGTGCACCAGGAGGGTGCATGGTAGGGTTAGTTACCCAAATTTGGGGTCATTTGAATAGGGGTGCGAGATATAACCCAGAAAAGAATAACCATTTTTCCAAATATTTCTAGGGGGTTTTTTTTGTTCAGAGATAGAGGTCAATTATATTGATGTGATGCAGGCTCAAAATGATATCCTATCTGTGAGTTTTTCGAAGGGCAGTGCGGTGGCACCACTAAATCTGCCGGGAACGCAATTGAGCAGTGTACCCCGCAAATAAATGTGTGCACTTTTACAGTGCTCATGGCCAATGCAGAACAAAGCTAGCGGGCAAAGGGTGTTCCATTCCCACTATTTATAATGCTTTATAAGCGCAAACCTTTCAAGTACTCTAAATCTGACCTGTTAATTTGGATTGCTTTGAAATCTGTGGCTCATGAGGCTTGGGTAGCATAGATGATCAACAACTTGGGGTCATCTTAAACGGGGGGTTGAGTTTCACATCCACTACCATCCCTCCAAAAATGTTTTTTCTACTGCTGATTTTAACCGTTAAACTGAGAGGGTTTAATGAGCTGGATGGCCAGAGACCTCATTGAGACTGATGGCTGTGAACTCATCCTTCAGCTGACATAACTAAGCCTAAGTAATCACAAAGGGTGGTTTGAAGCTATAACTGGAGGTTGCTACACATCATTTAGTTGTGGGTGGCAATTTATTTTCTGGGGAATGTAATAAAAGTCTTTTTGGGGGGAAAATTAGACCGGGAATGCTTCCTGGGGGGGAGAGGTATAAGAGGGTAGAGGAGTGGAAGAGATGCCAGGGCTGAAGCAATTAGGTGCAGGGGTTCAAGCAATTTTTTTACTTTCATAACTGAGGTAAGCTAGAGGGGCTGGGGCTATTAATTGCCAAGCCAAAGGCAAGCCCTGCACAAATTAAGCACTGCTCTGGCATGTAAGACTTCAGGAGGTTCCAGATTTGGTGTACACTCACCACATTAGTCAACTCACCAGAAAGAATACCACACATGTAACTTAAGAACCATTTCTCAGTTTACAACTCCCTTACACATACTCAAGGAAGACCATCGCTAATCTACACTTCCCATTAACCATCATTAAAGCATTGTATCCTCTCATACTCCACCTCACTGCGGATAATATCCTTGGTAATAAAAGCAGTCTGCCCTGCTAATGACAACCTACATAATTTTGCAAAGAAATGATGGATACTGCATCTGAAGGTACACATGCGCCTCTTCCCTT
>NW_026114963.1:0-29236 GCF_025201925.1 Gopherus flavomarginatus | reverse complement strand
GGGCCCAACCGCTGGGGACCCCAACACCAGCTCCAGGGTCCCAACCCCTGAGCGCCCGAACCATAGCTCCATGGGCATAATCCCTGGGGGCCCAACACCAGCTCCAAGGACCCAACCGCTGAGCGCCCGAACAATACCTCCAGGGGCCTAACCCCTGGGGGCTCCAACACCATCTCCATGGGCCCTACCCCTGAGTGCCCGAACTATAGCTCCAGGGGCCTAACCACTGGGGGCCCCCACCGCAGCTCCAAGGGCCCAACGCCTGAGTGCCCGAACCATAGCGCCAGGGGCCTAGCCCCTGGGGCCCCAACACCAGCTCCAGGGGCCCAACCCCTGGGAGCCCCAACACCAGCTCCAGGGGCCCAACCCCAGAGCTCCCGAACCATAGCTCCATGCAGGAAATCCTCTGTGCATTACCCTATGTGGTCACACGGTGTCACTCTTGCTCTATGCAGCAAATGCAATGGGCATTACCCTGCATAGCCACACAGTGTTACTGTTGCTCCATGCGTGAAATGCTCTGGGTATTACTGTGATGGAGTGGGGACTGTCTGTGTGGGGGATGGGAGAGCAGGGGGTGACTTTAGGTCAGGGGCCCCAACACCAGCTCCAGGGGCCCAACCCCTGAGCGCACGAAACATAGCTCCAGGGGCCTAACCCCTGGGGGCCCCAACCCCAGCTCCAAGGGCCCAACGCCTGAAAGCCCGAAAAATACCTCTAGGGGCCTAACCCCTGGGAGAGCCAACACCAGCTCCAGGGGCACAAACCCTGAGCGCCCGAACCATAGCTCCAGGGGCCTAACCACTGGGGGCCCCCACCCCAGCTCCAAGGGCCCAACCCCTGCGCGCCCGAACCATAGCTCCAGGGGCCCAACCCCTGAGCGCCCGAACCATAGCTCCAGGGGCCTAACCCCTCAGACCCCAACACCAGCTCCAGGGTTCCAACCCCTGAGCGCCCGAACCATAGCTCCAGGGGCCTAACCCCTGGGGGCTCCAACACCAGCTCCAGGAGGCTAACCCCTGAGCGCTCGAACAATACTTCAAGGGGCCTAACCCCTGGGGGACCCAACACCAGCTACAGGGGCCCAACCCCTCAGCGCCCGAACCATAGCTCCAGGGGTCTAACCCCCGGGAGTTCCAAAACCAGCTCCAGGGGTCCAACCCCTGAGCGCCCGAACCATAGCTGCAGAGGCCTAACCCCTGGGGGCCCCCACCCCAGCTCCAACGGCCCAACTCCTGAGCGCCGGAACCATAGCTCCAGGGGCCTAATCCCTGGGGCCCCAACACCAGCTCCAGGGGCCCAACCCCTGAGCGCCTGAACCATAGCTCCAGGGGCCTAACCACCGGGGGACACAACCCCAGGTCCAGGGGCCAAACCCCTGGAGCCCTCGACCCCAGCTCCAGGGGCACAAGCCCTGAGCGCCCGAACCATAGCTCCAGGGGCCCAACCCCTGAGCGCCCAAACCATAGCTCCAGGGGCCTAACCCCTGGGGCCCCAACACCAGCTCCAGGGGCCCAACCCCTGAGGGCCCCAACACCAGCTCCAGGGGCCCTACCCCTGAGCGCCCAAACCATAGCTCCAGGGGCCTAACCCCTGGGGCCCAAACACCAGCTCCAGGGGTCCAACCCCTGGGGGCCCTAACACCAGCTCCAGGGGCCCAACCCCTGAGCGCCCGAACCATAGCTCCAGGGGCCTAACCCTTGGGGGCTCCCACCCCAGCTCCAGGGGCCCAACCCCTGGGGCCCTAGACCCCAGCTCCAGGGGCCCAACCCCTGAGCGCCCGTACCACAGCTCCAGGGGCCTAAGCCCTGGGGGCCCAAACCCCAGCTCTAGCGGCCCAACCCCTGGGGGCCCCAACACCAGCTCCAGCGGCCCAACCCCTGAGCGCCCAAACCATAGCTCCAGGGGACTAACCCCTGGGGCCTCAACACCAGCTCCAGGGGCCCAACCCCTGAGCGCCCGAACAATAGCTCCAGGGGCCTAACCCCGGTGGGCCCCAACCACAGCTCCAGGGGCCCAAACCCTGGGGGCCCCACCACCAGCTCCAGGGGCCCAACCCCTGAGCGCCCGAACCATAGCTCCAGGGGCCGAAACCCTGAGCGCCCGAACCATAGCTCCAGGGGCCTAACACCTGGGGCACCAACACCAGCTCCAGGAGCCCAACCCCTGGGGGCCCCAACACCAGCTCCAGGGGCCCAACCCCTCAGCGCCCTAACCATAGCTCCAGGGTCCCAACCCCTGGGGGCCCCAACACCAGCTCCAGGGCCCCAACCCCTGAGCGCCCGAACCATAGCTCCAGGGGCCTAATCCCTGGGGGCCCAACACCAGCTCCAAGGACCCAACCCCTGAGCGCCTGAACAATACCTCCAGGGGCCTAACCGCTGGGGGCCCCAACACCAGCTCCTCGGGCCCTACCCCTGAGTGCCCGAACAATAGCTCCAGGGGCCTAACCACTGGGGGCCCCCACCCCAGCTCCAAGGGCCCAACCCCTGAGCGCCCGAACCATAGCGCCAGGGGCCTAACCCCTGGGGTCCCAACACCAGCTCCAGGGGCCCAACCCCTGGGATCCCCAACACCAGCTCCAGGGGCCCAACCTAGAGCTCCCGAACCATAGCTCCATGCAGGAAATGCTCTGTGCATTACCGTGCGTGACCACAAGGTGCCACTGTTGCTCCATGCGGGGAAATGCTCTGTGCATTACCGTAATCGGCCACACGGTGGCACTCTTGCTCCATGCAGCAAATGATCTGGGCATTACCCTGCATAGGCACACTGTGTTACTGTTGCTCCATGCGTGAAATGCTCTGGGCATTACTGTGATGGAGTGGGGACTGTCTGTGTGGGGGATGGGAGAGCAGGGGGTGACTTTAGCTCAAGGGCCCTAACACCAGCTCCAGGGGCCCAACCCCTGAGCGCCCGAAACATAGCTCCAGGGGCCTAACCCCTGGGGGCCCCAACACCAGCTCCAAGGGCCCAACGCCTGAGCGGCCGAACAATACCTCCAGGGGCCTAACCCCTGGGGGACCCAACACCAGCTCCAGGGGCCCAACCCCTGAGCGCCCGAAACATAGCTCCAGGGGCCTAACCCCTGGGGGCCCCAACCCCAGGTCCAAGGGCCCAACCCCTGAGCGCCCGAACCACAGCTCCAGGGGCCTAACCACCGGGGGCAGCAAACCCAGCTCCAAGGGCCCAACCCCTGGGGCCCTCGAGCCCAGCTCCAGGGGCCCATCCCCTGAGCGCCCAAACCATAGCCCCAGGGGCCCAACCTCTGAGCGCCCGAACCATAGCTCCAGGGGCCCAACCCCTGGGGGCCCCAACACCAGCTCCAGGGGCCCAACCCCTGAGCTCCTGAACCATAGCTCCAGAAGCCTAACACCTGGGGGCCCCAACCCGAGCTCCAGGGGCCCAACCCCTGGGGGCCCCAACACCAGCTCCAGGGGCCCAACCCCTGAGCGCCCGAACCATAGCTCCAGGGGCGTAACCCCTGGGGCTCCAACACCAGCTCCAGGGGCCTAACCCCTGAGCGCTCGAACAATACCTCAAGGGGCCTAACCCCTGGGGGCCCCAACACCAGCTCCAGGGGCCGAACCCCTCAGCGCTCGAACCATAGCTCTAGGGGTCTAACCCCCGAGGGTTCCAAAACCAGCTCCAGGGGTCCAACCCCTGAGCGCCCGAACCATAGCTCCAGGGGCCCAAACCCTGAGCGCCCGAACCATAGCTCCAGGGGCCTAACCCCTGGGGCCCCAACACCAGCTCCAGGAGCCCAACCCCTGGGGGCCCCAACACCAGCTCCAGGGGCCCAACCCCTGAGTGCCCGAACCATAGCTCCAGGGGCCCAAGCCCTGAGCGCCCGAACGATAGCTCCAGGGGCCTAACCCCTGGGGCCCCAACACCAGCTCCAGGAGCCCAACCCCTGAGCGCCCGAACCATAGCTCCAGGGTCCTAACCCCTGGGGCCCCAAACCCAGCTCCAACGGCCCAACTCCTGAGCGCCGGAACCATAGCTCCAGGGGCCTAATCCCTGCGACCCCAACAATAGCTCCAGGGGCTCAACCCCTGAGCGCCTAAACCATAGCTGCAGGGGCCTAACCCCCGGGGGCCACAACCCCAGGTCCAGGGGCCAAGCCCCTGGAGCCCTCGACCCCAGCTCCAGGGTCCCAACCCCTGAGCGCCCGAACCATAGCTCCAGGGGCCCAACCCCTGAGCGCCCGAACCATAGCTCCAGGGGCCTAACCCCTGGGACCCCAACACCAGCTCCAGGGGCCCAACCACTGGGGGCCCCAACACCAGCTCCAGGGGCCCAACCCCTGAGCGCCCGAACCATAGCTCCAGGGGCCTAACCCCTGGGGGCTCCAACACGAGCTCCAGGGGCCCAACCCCTCAGCGCCCGAACCATAGCTCCAGGGGTCTAACCCCCGGGGGTTCCAAAACCAGCTCCAGGGGTGTCATAACCTTAGTCCCAGATTTGGACCTTAGCGTCCAAAATATGGGGGTTAGCATGAAAACCTCCAAGCTTAGTTACCAGCTTGGACCTGGTACCTGCTGCCACCACCCAAAAAATTAGAGTGTTTTGGGGCACTCTGGTCCCCCTGAAAAACCTTCCCTGGGGACCCCAAGACCCAAATCCCTTGAGTCTCACAACAAAGGGAAATAATCCTTTTTCCCTTCCCCCCTCTCTGTTCCCAGACCTGGAAACAAAAGTACTTTCCTATTCCCCCAGAGGGAATGCAAAATCAGGCTAGCAATCCAACACACAGATCTCCCCGATTTCTTCCTCCCACCAATTCCCTGGTGAGTACAGACTCAATTTCCCTGAAGTAAAGAAAAACTCCAACAGGTCTTAAAAGAAAGCTTTATATAAAAAGAAAGAAAAATACAAATGGTCTCTCTGTATTAAGATGATACAATACAGGGTCGATTGCTTAAAAGAATATTGAATAAACAGCCTTATTGAAAAAGAATACAAATCAAAGCACTCCAGCACTTATATTCATGCAAATACCAAAGAAAAGAAACCATAGAACTTACTATCTGATCTCTTTGTCCTTACACTTAGAAACAGAAGACTAGAAAGTAGAAACTGCTTCTCCAAAGCTCAGAGAAAGCAGGCAGACAGACAAAAGACTCAGACACAAAATTCCCTCCACCCAAAGTTGAAAAAATCCAGTTTCCTGATTGGTCCTCCGGTCAGGTGCTTCAGGTGAAAGAGACATTAACCCTTAGCTATCTGTTTATGACAAGGGGTCCAACCCCTGAGCGCCCGAACCATAGCTGCAGGGGCCTAACCCCTGGGGGCCCCCACCCCAGCTCCAACGGCCCAACTCCTGAGCGCCGGAACCATAGCTCCAGGGGGCCTAATCCCTGGGGCCCCAACACCAGCTCCAGGGGTCCAACCCCTAGGGGCCCTAACACCAGCTCCAGGGGCCCAACCCCTGAGCGCCCGAACCATAGCTCCAGGGGCCCAAACCCTGAGTGCCAGAACCATAGCTCCAGGGGCCTAACCCCTGGGGCCCCAACACCAGCTCCAGGGGCCCAAACTCTGAGGGCCCCAACACCAGCTCCAGGGGCCCAAGCCCTGAGCGCCCGAACCATAGCTCCAGGGGCCTAACCCCTGGGGCCCCAACACCAGCTCCAGGGGTCCAACCCCTGGGGGCCCTAACACCAGCTCCAGGGGCCCAACCCCTGAGGGCCCGAACCATAGCTCCAGGGGCGTAATCCCTGGGGGCCCCAAAACCAACTCCAAGGGCCAAACCCCTGAGCGCCCGAACGATACCTCCAGGGGACTAACCCCTGGGGGCCCCAACACCAGCTCCAGGGGCCCAACCCCTGAGTTCCCGAACCATAGCTCCAGGGTCCTAACCCCTGGGGGCTCCCACCCCAGCTCTAGGGGCCCAACCCCTGAGCGCCCGAACCATAGCTCCAGGGGCCTAACCCCTGGGGGCCCCAACCACAGCTCCAGGGGCCCAAACCCTGGGGGCCCCACCACTAGCTCCAGGGGCCCAACCCCTGAGCGCCTGAACGATAGCTCCAGGGGCCCAAGCCCTGAGCGCCCGAACGATAGCTCCAGGGGCCTAACCCCTGGGGCCCCAACACCAGCTCCAGGAGCCCAACCCCTGGGGGTCCCAACACCAGCTCCAGGGGCCCAACCCCTGAGTGCCCGAACCATAGCTCCAGGGGCCTAACCCCTGCGGGCCACCACCCCAGCTACAGGGGCCCAACCCCTGAGCGCCCGAACCATAGCTCCAGGGGTCTAACCCCTGGGGGCCTCAACCACACCTCCAGGGGCCCAAACCCTGGGGGCCCCAACACCAGCTCCAGGGTCCCAACCTCTGAGCGCCCGAGCCATAGCTCCATGGGCCTAATCCCTGGGGGCCCAACACCAGCTCCAAGGACCCAACCCCTGAGCGCCCAAACAATACCTCCAGGGGCCTAACCCCTGGGGGCCCCAACACCAGCTCCTCGGGACCTATTCCTAAGTGCCCGAACCATAGCTCCAGGGGCCTAACCACTGAAGGCCCCCACCCCAGCTCCAAGGGCCCAACCCCTGAGCGCCTTTACCATAGCGTCAGGGGCCTAACCCCTGGGGCCCCAACACCAGCTCCAGGGGCCCAACCCCTGGGAGAACCAACACCAGCTCCAGGGGCCCAACCCCAGAGCTCCCGAACCACAGCTCCATGCAGGAAATGCTCTGTGCATTACCCTGCGTGACCACAAGGTGTCACTGTTGCTCCATGCGGGGAAATGCTCTGTGTATTACCCTGTGTGGCTACATGGTGTCACTGTTGCTCCATGCGGGGAAATTCTCTTTGCATTACCGTATGTGGCCACACGGTGTCACCCTTGCTCCATGCAGCAAATGCTCTGGGCATTACCCTCCATAGCCACACAGTGTTACTGTTGCTCCATGCGTGAAATGCTCTGGGCATTACTATGATGGAGTGGGGACTGTCTGTGTGGGGGATGGGAGAGCAGGCGGTGACTTTAGCTCAGGGGCCCCAACACCAGCTCCAGGGGCCCAACCCCTGAGCGCCTGAACCATAGCTCCAGGGGCCTAACACCTGGGGGCCCCAACCCCAGCTCCAGGGGCCCAACCCCTGGGGGCCCCAACACCAGCTCCAGGGGCCCAACCCCTGAGCGCCCGAACCATAGCTCCAGGGGCCTAATACCTGGGGCCCCAACACCAGCTCCAGGGGCCCAACCCCTGGGGGCCCCAACACCAGCTCCAGGGGCCCAACCCCTGAGCGCCAGAACCATAGCTCCATGGGCCTAATCCCTGGGGCCCCAACACCAGCTCCAGGGGCCCAACCCCTGGGGGCCGCAACACCAGCTCCAGGGGCCCAACCCCTGAGCGCCCGAACAATACCACCAGGGCCCTAACACCTGTGGGCCCCAACACCAGCTCCAAGGGCCCAACCCCTGAGCGCCCGAACGATACCTCCAGGGGCCTAACCCCTGGGGGCCACAACACCAGTTCCAGCGGCCCAACCCCTGAGTGCCCGAACCATAGCTCTCGGGGCCTAACCCCTGGGGGACCCCACCCCAGCTCCAGGGGCCCAACCCCAGGGGCCCTAGACCCCAGGTACAGGGGCCCAACCCCTGAGCGCCCGTACCATAGCTCCAGGGGCCTAAACCCTGGGGGCCCAAACCCCACCTCCAGCGGCCCAACCCCTGGGGGCCACAACACCAGCTCCAGGGGCCCAACCCCTGAGCGCCCGAACCATAGCTCCAGGGGCCTAACACCTGGGACCCCAACACCAGCTCCAGGGGACCAGCCCCTGGGGCCGCAACACCATCTCCAGGGGCTCAACCCCTGAGCACCTGAACCATAGCTCCAGGGGCCCAAACCCTGAGTGCCCGAAGCATAGCTCGAGAGGCCTAACCCCTGGGGCCCCAACACCAGCTCCAGGGGCCCAACCCCTGAGAGCCTCAACAACAGCTCCAGGGGCCCAACACTTGAGTGCCCGAACCATAGCTCCAGGGGCCTAACCCCTGGGGACCCCAACCACAGCTCCAGAGGCCCAAACCCTGGGGGCCCCACCACCAGCTCCAGGGGCCCAACCCCTGAGCGCCCGAACCATAGCTCCAGAGGCCTAACCCCTGGGGCCCCAACACCAGCTCCAGGAGCCCAACCCCTGGGGGCCCCAACACCAGCTCCAGGGGCCCAACCCCTCAGCGCCCTAACCATAGCTCCAGGGACCCAACCCCTGGGGGCCCCAACACCAGCTCCAGGGGCCCAACCCCTCAGCGCAAGAACCCTAGCTCAAGGGGCCTAATCCCTGGGGCCCCAACACCAGCTCCAGGTGCCCAAACCCTGGGGGCCCCAGCACCAGCTCCAGGGTCCCAACCCCTGAGCGCTGAACCATAGCTCCAGGGGCCTAATCCCTGGGGGCCCAACACCATCTCCAAGGACCCAACCCCTGAGCGCCCTAACAATAGGTCCAGGGGCCTAACCACTGGGGGCCCCCACCCCAGCTCCAAGGGCCCAACCCCTGAGCGCCCGAACCATAGTGCCAGGGGCCTAACCCCTGGGGCCCCAACACCAGCTCCAGGGGCCCAACCCCTGGGAGCCCCAACACCAGCAACAGGGGCCCAACCCTAGAGCTCCCGAACCATAGCTCCATGCAGGAAATGCTCTGGGCATTACCCTCCATAGCCACACAGTGTTACTGTTGCTCCATGCGTGAAATGCTCTGGGCATTACTATGATGGAGTGGGGACTGTCTGTGTGGGGGATGGGAGAGCAGGCGGTGACTTTAGCTCAGGGGCCCCAACACCAGCTCCAGGGGCCCAACCCCTGAGCGCCTGAACCATAGCTCCAGGGGCCTAACACCTGGGGGCCCCAACCCCAGCTCCAGGGGCCCAACCCCTGGGGGCCCCAACACCAGCTCCAGGGGCCCAACCCCTGAGCGCCCGAACCATAGCTCCAGGGGCCTAATACCTGGGGCCCCAACACCAGCTCCAGGGGCCCAACCCCTGGGGGCCCCAACACCAGCTCCAGGGGCCCAACCCCTGAGCGCCAGAACCATAGCTCCATGGGCCTAATCCCTGGGGCCCCAACACCAGCTCCAGGGGCCCAACCCCTGGGGGCCGCAACACCAGCTCCAGGGGCCCAACCCCTGAGCGCCCGAACAATACCACCAGGGCCCTAACACCTGTGGGCCCCAACATCAGCTCCAAGGGCCCAACCCCTGAGCGCCCGAACGATACCTCCAGGGGCCTAACCCCTGGGGGCCACAACACCAGTTCCAGCGGCCCAACCCCTGAGTGCCCGAACCATAGCTCTCGGGGCCTAACCCCTGGGGGACACCACCCCAGCTCCAGGGGCCCAACCCCAGGGGCCCTAGACCCCAGGTACAGGGGCCCAACCCCTGAGCGCCCGTACCATAGCTCCAGGGGTCTAAACCCTGGGGGCCCAAACCCCACCTCCAGCGGCCCAACCCCTGGGGGCCACAACACCAGCTCCAGGGGCCCAACCCCTGAGCGCCCGAACCATAGCTCCAGGGGCCTAACACCTGGGACCCCAACACCAGCTCCAGGGGACCAGCCCCTGGGGCCGCAACACCATCTCCAGGGGCTCAACCCCTGAGCACCTGAACCATAGCTCCAGGGGCCCAAACCCTGAGTAACCGAAGCATAGCTCGAGAGGCCTAACCCCTGGGGCCCCAACACCAGCTCCAGGGGCCCAACCCCTGAGAGCCTCAACAACAGCTCCAGGGGCCCAACACCTGAGTGCCCGAACCATAGCTCCAGGGGCCTAACCCCTGGGGACCCCAACCACAGCTCCAGAGGCCCAAACCCTGGGGGCCCCACCACCAGCTCCAGGGGCCCAACCCCTGAGCGCCCGAACCATAGCTCCAGAGGCCTAACCCCTGGGGCCCCAACACCAGCTCCAGGAGCCCAACCCCTGGGGGCCCCAACACCAGCTCCAGGGGCCCAACCCCTCAGCGCCCTAACCATAGCTCCAGGGACCCAACCCCTGGGGGCCCCAACACCAGCTCCAGGGGCCCAACCCCTCAGCGCAAGAACCCTAGCTCAAGGGGCCTAATCCCTGGGGCCCCAACACCAGCTCCAGGTGCCCAAACCCTGGGGGCCCCAGCACCAGCTCCAGGGTCCCAACCCCTGAGCGCTGAACCATAGCTCCAGGGGCCTAATCCCTGGGGGCCCAACACCATCTCCAAGGACCCAACCCCTGAGCGCCCTAACAATAGGTCCAGGGGCCTAACCACTGGGGGCCCCCACCCCAGCTCCAAGGGCCCAACCCCTGAGCGCCCGAACCATAGTGCCAGGGGCCTAACCCCTGGGGCCCCAACACCAGCTCCAGGGGCCCAACCCCTGGGAGCCCCAACACCAGCTCCAGGGGCCCAACCCCAGAGCTCCCGAACCATAGCTCCATGCAGGAAATGCTCTGTGCATTACCCTGCGTGACCACAAGGTGCAACTGTTGCTAAATGCGGGGAAATGCTCTGTGCATTACCGTATGTGGCCACACGGTGTCACTCTTGCTCTATACAGCAAATGCTCTGGGCATTACCCTGCATAGCCACACAGTGTTACTGATGTTCCATGCGTGAAATGCTCTGGGCATTACTGTGATGGAGTGGGGACTGTCTGTGTTGGGGATGGGAGAGCAGGGGGTGACTTTAGCTCTGGGGCCCCAACACCAGTTCCAGGGGCACACCCCTGAGCACCCGAAACATAGCTCCAGGGGCCTAACCCCTGGGGGTCCCAACACCAGCTCCAAGGGCCCAACGCCTGAGCGCCCGAACAATGCCTCCAGGGGCCTAACCCCTGGGGGACCCAACACCAGATCCAGGGGCCCAACCCCTGAGCGCGCGAACCATAGCTCCAGGGGCCTAACCCCTAGGGGCCCCCACCCCAGCTCCAAGGGCCCAACCCCTGAGCGCCCGAACCATACCTCCAGGGGCCTAACCTCCGGGGGCAGCAACCCGAGCTCCAGTGGCCCAACCCCTGGGGCCCTCGACCCCAGCTCCAGGGACCTAACCCCTGAGCGTCCGAACCATAGCCCCAGGGACCCAACCCCTGAGCGCCCGAACCATAGCTCCAGGGGCCCAACCCCTGGGGGCCCCAACACCAGCTCCAGGGGCCCAACCCCTGAGCACCCGAACCATAGCTCCAGGGGCCCAACCCCTGAGCGCCCGAACCATAGCTCCAGGGGCCTAACCCCTGAGGCCCCAACACCAGCTCGAGGGGCCCAAACCCTGGGGGCCCCAACATAAGCTCCAGGGGCCCGACCCCTGAGCGCCCGAACCATAGTTCCAGGGGCCTAACCCCTGGGGCCCCAGCACCAGCTCCAGGGGTCCAACCCCTGGGGGCCCTAACACCAGCTCCAGGGGCCCAACCGCTGAGCGCCCGAACCATAGCTCCAGGGGCCTAATCCCTGGGGGCCCGAAAACCAGCTCCAAGGGCACAACCCCTGAGCACCCGAACGATACCTCCAGGGGCATAACCCCTGAGGGCCCAAACACCAGCTCCAGGGGTCCAACCCCTGAGTGCCCGAACCATAGCTCCAGGGGCCTAACCCCTGGGGGCCCCCACCCCAGCTCCAGGGGCCCAACCCCAGGGGCCCTAAACCCCAGCTTCAGAGGCCCACCCCCTGAGCGCCCGTACCACAGCTCCAGGGGGGTAACCCCTGGGGGCCCAAACCTCAGCTCCAGCGGCCTAACCCCTGGGGGCCCCAACACCAGCTCCAGGGGTCCAACCCCTGAGTGCCCGAACCATAGCTCCAGGGGCCTAACCCCTGGGGGCCCCCACCCCAGCTCCAGGGGCCCAACTCCAGGGGCCCTAAACCCCAGCTTCAGAGGCCCACCCCCTGAGCGCCCGTACCACAGCTCCAGGGGGGTAACCCCTGGGGGCCCAAAACCCCAGCTCCAGCGGCCCGACCCCTGGGGGCCCCAACACCAGCTCCAGGGGCCCAACCCCTGAACGCCCGAACCATAGCTCCAGGGGCCTAACCCCTGGGGCCCCAACACCAGCTCCAGGGGCCCAGCCACTGGGGCCGTAACACCAGCTCCAGGGGCCCAACCCCTGAGCACCTGAACCATAGCTCCAGGGGCCCAAACCCTGAGTGCCCGAACCATAGCTCCAGAGGCCTAAACCCTGGGGCCCCAACACCAGCTCCAGGGGCCCAACCCCTGGGGGCCCCAACAACAGCTCCAGGGGCCCAACCCCTGAGCGCCAGAACCATAGCTCCAGGAGCCTAACCCCTGGGGGCCCCACCCACAGCTCCAGGTGCCCAAACCCTGGGGCCCCACCACCAGCTCCAGGGGCCCAACCCCTGAGCACCTGAACCATAGCTCCAGGGGCCCAAACCCTGAGCGCCCGAACCATAGCTCCAGGGGCCTAAGCCCTGGGGGCCCCAACCCCAGCTCCAGAGGCCCAACCCCTGGGGGCCCCAACCCCAGCTCTAGGGGCTCAACCCCTGAGCGCCCGAACTATAGCTCCAGGGGCCCAACCCCTGAGCGCCCGAACCATAGCTCCAGGGGCCTAAAACCCAGTGCCCCAACCCCAGGTCCAGGGGCCCAACCCCTGGGGGCCCCAACACCAGCTCCAGGGTTCCAACCCCTGAGCGCCCGAACCATAGCTCCAGGGCCCTAACCCCTGGGGGCTCCAACACCAGCTCCAGGGGCCCAACCCCTGAGCGCTCGAACAATACCTCCAGGGGCCTAACCTCTGGGGGACCCAACCACAGCTCCAGGGGCCCAAACCCTGGGGGCCCCACCACTAGCTCCAGGGGCCCAACCCCTGAGCGCCTCAACGATAGCTCCAGGGGCCCAAGCCCTGAGCGCCCGAACGTTAGCTCCAAGGGCCTAACCCCTGGGGCCCCAACACCAGCTCCAGGAGCCCAACCCCTGGGGGCCCCAACACCAGCTCCAGGGGCCCAACCCCTGAGTGCCCGAACCATAGCTCCAGGGGCCTAACCCCTGGGGGCCCCCACCCCAGCTACAGGGGCCCAACCCCTGAGCGCCCGAACCATAGCTCCAGGGGTCTAACCCCTGGGGGCCCCAACCACACCTCCAGGGGCCCAAACCCTGGGGGCCCCAACACCAGCTCCAGGGTCCCAACCCCTGAGCGCCCGAACCATAGCTCCATGGGCCTAATCCCTGGGGGCCCAACACCAGCTCCAAGGACCCAACCCCTGAGCGCCTTTACCATAGCGTCAGGGACCTAATCCCTGGGGCCCCAACACCAGCTCCAGGGGCCCAACCCCTGGGGGCCGCAACACCAGCTCCAGGGGCCCAACCCCTGAGCGCCCGAACAATACCACCAGGGCCCTAACACCTGTGGGCCCCAACATCAGCTCCAAGGGCCCAACCCCTGAGCGCCCGAACGATACCTCCAGGGGCCTAACCCCTG
Organism: Gopherus flavomarginatus; assembly: GCF_025201925.1. NCBI lineage: Eukaryota > Metazoa > Chordata > Testudines > Testudinidae > Gopherus > Gopherus flavomarginatus. Next base: position 15,863 of record NW_026114963.1, on the reverse strand, counting down.
GGGGCCACAACACCAGTTCCAGCGGCCCAACCCCTGAGTGCCCGAACCATAGCTCTCGGGGCCTAACCCCTGGGGGACCCCACCCCAGCTCCAGGGGCCCAACCCCAGGGGCCCTAGACCCCAGGTACAGGGGCCCAACCCCTGAGCGCCCGTACCATAGCTCCAGGGGTCTAAACCCTGGGGGCCCAAACCCCACCTCCAGCGGCCCAACCCCTGGGGGCCACAACACCAGCTCCAGGGGCCCAACCCCTGAGCGCCCGAACCATAGCTCCAGGGGCCTAACACCTGGGACCCCAACACCAGCTCCAGGGGACCAGCCCCTGGGGCCGCAACACCATCTCCAGGGACTCAACCCCTGAGCACCTGAACCATAGCTCCAGGGGCCCAAACCCTGAGTAACCGAAGCATAGCTCGAGAGGCCTAACCCCTGGGGCCCCAACACCAGCTCCAGGGGCCCAACCCCTGAGAGCCTCAACGACAGCTCCAGGGGCCCAACACTTGAGTGCCCGAACCATAGCTCCAGGGGCCTAACCCCTGGGGACCCCAACCACAGCTCCAGAGGCCCAAACCCTGGGGGCCCCACCACCAGCTCCAGGGGCCCAACCCCTGAGCGCCCGAACCATAGCTCCAGAGGCCTAACCCCTGGGGCCCCAACACCAGCTCCAGGAGCCCAACCCCTGGGGGCCCCAACACCAGCTCCAGGGGCCCAACCCCTCAGCGCCCTAACCATAGCGCCAGGGACCCAACCCCTGGGGGCCCCAACACCAGCTCCAGGGGCCCAACCCCTCAGCGCAAGAACCCTAGCACAAGGGGCCTAATCCCTGGGGCCCCAACACCAGCTCCAGGTGCCCAAACCCTGGGGGCCCCAGCACCAGCTCCAGGGTCCCAACCCCTGAGCGCTGAACCATAGCTCCAGGGGCCTAATCCCTGGGGGCCCAACACCATCTCCAAGGACCCAACCCCTGAGCGCCCTAACAATAGGTCCAGGGGCCTAACCACTGGGGGCCCCCACCCCAGCTCCAAGGGCCCAACCCCTGAGCGCCCGAACCATAGTGCCAGGGGCCTAACCCCTGGGGCCCCAACACCAGCTCCAGGGGCCCAACCCCTGGGAGCCCCAACACCAGCTCCAGGGGCCCAACCCCAGAGCTCCCGAACCATAGCTCCATGCAGGAAATGCTCTGTGCATTACCCTGCGTGACCACAAGGTGCAACTGTTGCTAAATGCGGGGAAATGCTCTGTGCATTACCGTATGTTGCCACACGGTGTCACTCTTGCTCTATACAGCAAATGCTCTGGGCATTACCCTGCATAGCCACACAGTGTTACTGATGTTCCATGCGTGAAATGCTCTGGGCATTACTGTGATGGAGTGGGGACTGTCTGTGTTGGGGATGGGAGAGCAGGGGGTGACTTTAGCTCTGGGGCCCCAACACCAGTTCCAGGGGCACAGCCCTGAGCACCCGAAACATAGCTCCAGGGGCCTAACCCCTGGGGGTCCCAACACCAGCTCCAAGGGCCCAACGCCTGAGCGCCCGAACAATGCCTCCAGGGGCCTAACCCCTGGGGGACCCAACACCAGATCCAGGGGCCCAACCCCTGAGCGCGCGAACCATAGCTCCAGGGGCCTAACCCCTAGGGGCCCCCACCCCAGCTCCAAGGGCCCAACCCCTGAGCGCCCGAACCATACCTCCAGGGGCCTAACCTCCGGGGGCAGCAACCCGAGCTCCAGTGGCCCAACCCCTGGGGCCCTCGACCCCAGCTCCAGGGACCTAACCCCTGAGCGTCCGAACCATAGCCCCAGGGACCCAACCCCTGAGCGCCCGAACCATAGCTCCAGGGGCCCAACCCCTGGGGGCCCCAACACCAGCTCCAGGGGCCCAACCCCTGAGCACCCGAACCATAGCTCCAGGGGCCCAACCCCTGAGCGCCCGAACCATAGCTCCAGGGGCCTAACCCCTGAGGCATCAACACCAGCTCGAGGGGCACAAACCCTGGGGGCCCCAACATAAGCTCCAGGGGCCCGACCCCTGAGCGCCCGAACCATAGTTCCAGGGGCCTAACCCCTGGGGCCCCAGCACCAGCTCCAGGGGTCCAACCCCTGGGGGCCCTAACACCAGCTCCAGGGGCCCAACCGCTGAGCGCCCGAACCATAGCTCCAGGGGCCTAATCCCTGGGGGCCCCAAAACCAGCTCCAAGGGCACAACCCCTGAGCACCCGAACGATACCTCCAGGGGCATAACCCCTGAGGGCCCAAACACCAGCTCCAGGGGTCCAACCCCTGAGTGCCCGAACCATAGCTCCAGGGGCCTAACCCCTGGGGGCCCCCACCCCAGCTCCAGGGGCCCAACCCCAGGGGCCCTAAACCCCAGCTTCAGAGGCCCACCCCCTGAGCGCCCGTACCACAGCTCCAGGGGGGTAACCCCTGGGGGCCCAAACCTCAGCTCCAGCGGCCTAACCCCTGGGGGCCCCAACACCAGCTCCAGGGGTCCAACCCCTGAGTGCCCGAACCATAGCTCCAGGGGCCTAACCCCTGGGGCCCCAACACCAGCTCCAGGGGCCCAGCCACTGGGGCCGTAACACCAGCTCCAGGGGCCCAACCCCTGAGCACCTGAACCATAGCTCCAGGGGCCCAAACCCTGAGTGCCCGAACCATAGCTCCAGAGGCCTAAACCCTGGGGCCCCAACACCAGCTCCAGGGGCCCAACCCCTGGGGGCCCCAACAACAGCTCCAGGGGCCCAACCCCTGAGCGCCAGAACCATAGCTCCAGGAGCCTAACCCCTGGGGGCCCCACCCACAGCTCCAGGTGCCCAAACCCTGGTGCCCCACCACCAGCTCCAGGGGCCCAACCCCTGAGCACCCGAACCATAGCTCCAGGGGCCCAAACCCTGAGCGCCCGAACCATAGCTCCAGGGGCCTAAGCCCTAGGGGCCCCAACCCCAGCTCCAGAGGCCCAACCCCTGGGGGCCCCAACCCCAGCTCTAGGGGCTCAACCCCTGAGCGCCCGAACTATAGCTCCAGGGGCCCAACCCCTGAGCGCCCGAACCATAGCTCCAGGGGCCTAAAACCCAGTGCCCCAACCCCAGGTCCAGGGGCCCAACCCCTGGGGGCCCCAACACCAGCTCCAGGGTTCCAACCCCTGAGCGCCCGAACCATAGCTCCAGGGCCCTAACCCCTGGGGGCTCCAACACCAGCTCCAGGGGCCCAACCCCTGAGCGCTCGAACAATACCTCCAGGGGCCTAACCTCTGGGGGACCCAACCACAGCTCCAGGGGCCCAAACCCTGGGGGCCCCACCACTAGCTCCAGGGGCCCAACCCCTGAGCGCCTCAACGATAGCTCCAGGGGCCCAAGCCCTGAGCGCCCGAACGATAGCTCCAGGGGCCTAACCCCTGGGGCCCCAACACCAGCTCCAGGAGCCCAACCCCTGGGGGCCCCAACACCAGCTCCAGGGGCCCAACCCCTGAGTGCCCGAACCATAGCTCCAGGGGCCTAACCCCTGGGGGCCCCCACCCCAGCTACAGGGGCCCAACCCCTGAGCGCCCGAACCATAGCTCCAGGGGTCTAACCCCTGGGGGCCCCAACCACACCTCCAGGGGCCCAAACCCTGGGGGCCCCAACACCAGCTCCAGGGTCCCAACCCCTGAGCGCCCGAACCATAGCTCCATGGGCCTAATCCCTGGGGGCCCAACACCAGCTCCAAGGACCCAACCCCTGAGCGCCTTTACCATAGCGTCAGGGACCTAATCCCTGGGGCCCCAACACCAGCTCCAGGGGCCCAACCCCTGGGAGCCCCAACACCAGCTCCAGGGGCCCAACCCCAGAGCTCCCGAACCATAGCTCCATGCAGGAAATGCTCTGTGCATTACCCTGCGTGACCAAAAGGTGTCACTGTTGCTCCATGCGGGGAAATGCTCTGTGTATTACCCTGTGTGGCTACATGGTGTCACTGTTGCTCCATGCGGGGAAATGCTCTGTGCATTACCGTATGTGGCCACACGGTGTCACTCTTGCTCCATGCAGCAAATGCTCTGGGCATTACCCTCCATAGCCACACAGTGTTACTGTTGCTCCATGCGTGAAATGCTCTGGGCATTACTATGATGGAGTGGGGACTGTCTGTGTGGGGGATGGGAGAGCAGGCGGTGACTTTAGCTCAGGGGCCCCAATCCCAGCTCCAGGGGCCCAACCCCTGGGGGCCCCAACACCAGCTCCAGGGGCCCACCCCCTGAGCGCCCGAACCATAGCTCCAGGGGCCTAACCCCTGGGGCCCCAACACCAGCTCCAGGGGCCCAACCCCTGGGGGCCCCAACACCAGCTCCAGGGGCCCAACCCCTAAGCGCCAGAACCATAGCTCCATGGGCCTAATCCCTGGGGCCCCAACACCAGCTCCAGGGGCCCAACCCCTGGGGCCGCAACACCAGCTCCAGGGGCCCAACCCCTGAGCGCCCGAACAATACCACCAGGGCCCTAACCACTGTGGGCCCCAACACCAGCTCCAAGGGCCCAACCCCAGAGCGCCCGAACGATACCTCCAGGGGCCTAACCCCTGGGGGCCACAACACCAGCTCCAACGGCCCAACTCCTGAGCGCCCGAACCATAGCTCCAGGGGCCTAACCCCTGGGGCCCCAACACCAGCTCCAGGGGCCCAACCCCTGGGGGCCCCAACATTAGCTCCAGGGGCCCAACCCCTGAGCGCCAGAACCATAGCTCCATGGGCCTAATCCCTGGGGCCCCAACACCAGCTCCAGGGGCCCAACCCCTGGGGCCGCAACACCAGCTCCAGGGGCCCAACCCCTGAGCGCCCGAACAATACCACCAGGGCCCTAACCCCTGTGGGCCCCAACACCAGCTCCAAGGGCCCAACCCCAGAGCACCCGAACGATACCTCCAGGGGCCTAACCCCTGGGGGCCACAACACCAGCTCCAACGGCCCAACTCCTGAGCGCCGGAACCATAGCTCTAGGGGCCTAATCCCTGGGGCCCTAACACCAGCTCCAGGGGCCCAACCGCTGAGCGCCAGAACCATAGCTCCAGGGGCCTAATCCCTGGGGGAAACCAAAACCATCTACAAGGGCCCAACCCCTGAGCGCCCGAACGATACCTCCAGGGGCCTAACCCCTGGGGGCCCCAACACCAGCTCCAGGGGCCCAACCCCTGAGCGCCCGAACCATAGCTCCAGGGGCCTAACCCCTGGGGGCCCCCACCCCAGCTCCAAGGGCCCATACCATGAGAGCCCGAACCATAGCTCCAGGGGCCTAACCTCCGGGGGCAGCAACCCCAGCTCCAGCGGCCCAACCCCTGGGGCCCTCGACCCCAGCTCCAGGGGCCCAACCCCTGAGCGTCCGAACCATAGCCCCAGGGGCCCAACCCCTGAGCGCCCGAACCATAGCTCCAGGGGCCCAACCCCTGGGGGCCCCAACACCAGCTCCAGGGGCCCAACCCCTGAGCGCCCGAACCATAGCTCCAGGGGCCCAAACCGTGAGCGACCGAACCATAGCTCCAGGGGCCTAACCCCTGGGGCCCCAACACCAGCTCGAGGGGTCCAAACCCTGGGGGCCCCAACATCAGCTCCAGGGGCCTAACCCCTGAGCGCCCGAACCATAGTTCCAGAGGCCTAACCCCTGGGGCCCCAACACCAGCTCCAGGGGTCCAACCCCTGGGGGCCCTAACACCAGCTCCAGGGGCCGAACCGCTGAGCGCCCGAACCATAGCTCCAGGGGCCTAACCCCTGGGGCCCCAACACCAGCTCCAGGGGCCCAGCCACTGGGGCCGCAACACCAGCTCCAGGGGCCCAACCCCTGAGCGCCTGAACCATAGCTCCAGGGGCCCAAACCCTGAGCGCCCGAACCATAGCTCCAGAGGCCTAAACCCTGGGGCCCCAACACCAGCTCCAGGGGCCCAACCCCTGGGGGCCCCAACAACAGCTCCAGGGGCCCAACCCCTGAGCGCCAGAACCATAGCTCCAGGGGCCTAACCCCTGGGGGCCCCAACAACAGCTCCAGGTGCCCAAACCCTGGGGGCCCCACCACCAGCTCCAGGGGCCCAACCCCTGAGCGCCCGAACCATAGCTCCAGGGGCCCAAACCCTGAGCGCCCGAACCATAGCTCCAGGGGTCTAACCCCTAGGGGCCCCAACCCCAGCTCCAGGGGCCCAACCCCTGGGGGCCCCAACCCCAGCTCCAGGGGCCCAACCCCTGAGCGCCCGAACCATAGCTCCAGGGGCCTAACCCCCAGTGCCCCAACCCCAGGTCCAGGGGCCCAACCCCTGGGGGCCCCAACACCAGCTCCAGGGTTCCAACCCCTGAGCGCCCTAACCATAGCTCCAGGGCCCTAACCCCTGGGGGCTCCAACACCAGCTCCAGGGGCCCAACCCCTGAGCGCTCGAACAATACCTCCAGGGGCCTAACCCCTGGGGGCCCCAACACCAGCTCCAGGGGCCCAAGCCCTCAGCGCCCGAACCATAGGGCCCCAACATCAGCTCAAGGGGCCCAACCCCTGAGAGCCTGAACCATAGCTCCAGGGGCCTAACCCCTGGGGCCCCAACACCAGCTCCAGGGGTCCAACCCCTGGGGGCCCTAACACCAGCTCCAGGGGCCCAACCGCTGAGCGCCAGAACCATAGCTCCAGGGGCCTAATCCCTGGGGAAAACCAAAACCATCTACAAGGGCCCAACCCCTGAGCGCCCGAACGATACCTCCAGGGGCCTAACCCCTGGGGGCCCCAACACCAGCTCCAGGGGCCCAACCCCTGAGCGCCCGAACCATAGCTCCAGGGGCCTAACCCCTGGGGGCCCCCACCCCAGCTCCAAGGGCCCATACCATGAGAGCCCGAACCATAGCTCCAGGGGCCTAACCTCCGGGGGCAGCAACCCCAGCTCCAGCGGCCCAACCCCTGGGGCCCTCGACCCCAGCTCCAGGGGCCCAACCCCTGAGCGTCCGAACCATAGCCCCAGGGGCCCAACCCCTGAGTGCCCGAACCATAGCTCCAGGGGCCCAACCCCTGGGGGCCCCAACACCAGCTCCAGGGGCCCAAACCCTGAGCGCCCGAACCATAGCTCCAGGGGCCCAAACCGTGAGCGATCGAACCATAGCTCCAGGGGCCTAACCCCTGGGGCCACAACACCAGCTCGAGGGGTCCAAACCCTGGGGGCCCCAACATCAGCTCCAGGGGCCTAACCCCTGAGCGCCCGAACCATAGTTCCAGGGGCCTAACCCCTGGGGCCCCAACACCAGCTCCAGGGGTCCAACCCCTGGGGGCCCTAACACCAGCTCCAGGGGCCGAACCGCTGAGCGCCCGAACCATAGCTCCAGGGGCCTAATCCCTGGGGGCCCCAAAACCAGCTCCAAGGGCCCAACCCCTGAGCGCCCGAACGATACCTCCAGGGGCATAACCCCTGAGTGCCCCAACACCAGCTCCAGGGACCCAACCCCTGAGTGTTCGAACCATAGCTCCATAGGCCTAACCCCTGGGGGCCCCCACCCCAGCTCCAGGGGCCCAACCCCTGGGACCCTAGACCCCAGCTCCAGGGGCCCAACCCCTGAGCGCCCGTACCACAGCTCCAGGGGGGTAACCCCTGCGGACCCAAACCCCAGCTCCAGCGGTCTATCCCATGGGGGCCCCAACACCAGCTCCAGGGGCCCAACCCCTGAGTGCCCGAACCATAGCTCCAGGGGCCTAACACCTGGGGGCCCCCACCCCAGCTCCAGGGGCCCAACCCCTTGGGGCACCAACACCAGCTTTAGGGGCCCAACCCCTGAGCGCCCGAACCATAGCTCCAGGGGCCTAACCCCTGGGGCCCCAACACCAGCTCCAGGGGCCCAGCCACTGGGGCCGCAACACCAGCTCCAGGGGCCCAACCCCTGAGCGCCTGAACCATAGCTCCAGGGGCCCAAACCCTGAGCGCCCGAACCATAGCTCCAGAGGCCTAAACCCTGGGGCCCCAACACCAGCTCCAGGGGCCCAACCCCTGGGGGCCCCAGCAACAGCTCCAGGGGCCCAACCCCTGAGGGCCTCCACCATAGCTCCAGGGACCTAACCCCTGGGGGCCCCAACCACAGCTCCAGGGGCCCAAACCCTGGGGGCCCCACCACCAGCTCCAGGAGCCCTACCCCTGAGCGCCCGAACCATATCTCCAGGGGCCCAAACCCTGAGCGCCCGAACCATAGCTCCAGGGGCCTAACCCCTAGGGGCCCCAACCCCAGCTCCAGGGGCCCAACCCCTGGGGGCCCCAACCCCAGCTCCAGGGGCCCAACCTCTGGGGCCCTCGACCCCAGCTCTAGGGGCCCAACCCCTCAGCGCCCGAACTATAGCTCCAGGGGCCCAACCCCTGAGCGCCCGAACCATAGCTCCAGGGGCCTAACCCCCGGTTCCCCAACCCCAGGTCCAGGGGCCCAACCCCTGGGGGCCCCAACACCAGCTCCAGGGTTCCAACCCCTGAGCGCTCGAACCATAGCTCCAGGGGCCTAACCCCTGGGGGCTCCAACACCAGCTCCAGGGGCCCAATCCCTGAGCGCTCGAACAATACCTCCAGGGGCCTAACCCCTGGGGGCCCCAACACCAGCTCCAGGGGCCCAAAAACTCAGCGCCCGAATCATAGCTCCAGCGGTCTAACCCCCGGTGGTTCCAAAACCAGCTCCAGGGGTCCAACCCCTGAGCGCCCGAACCATAGCTGCAGGAGCCTAACCACTGGGCGCCCCCACCCCAGCTCAAAGGGCCCAACCCCTGATCGCCCGAACCATAGTGCCAGGGGCCTAACCCCTGGGGCCCCAACACCAGCTCCAGGGGCCCAACCCCTGGGAGCCCCAACACCAGCTCCAGGGGCCGAACCCCAGAGCTCCCGAACCATAGCTCCACGCAGTAAATGCTCTGTGCATTACCATGCGTGACCACAAGGTGTCACTGTTGCTAAATGCGGGGAAATGCTCTGTGCATTACCGTATGTGGCCACACGGTGTCACTCTTGCTCCATGCAGCAAATGCTCTGGGCATTACCCTCCATAGCCACACAGTGTTACTGTTGTTCCATGCGTGAAATGCTCTGGGCATTACTGTGATAGAGTGGGGACTGTCTGTGTTGGGGATGGGAGAGCAGGGGGTGACTTTAGCTCAGGGGCCCCAACACCAGTTCCAGGGGCCCACCCCTGAGCACCCGAAACATAGCTCCAGGGGCCTAACCCCTGGGGGTCCCAAAACCAGCTCCAAGGGCCCAACGCCTGAGCGCCCGAACAATACCTCCAGGGGCATAACCCCTGGGGGACCCCACACCAGCTCCAGGGGCCCAACCCCTGAGCGCCCGAACCATAGCTTCAGGGGCCTAACCCCTGGGGGCCCCCACCCCAGCTCCAAGGGCCGAACCCCTGAGCGCCCGAACCATAGCTCCAGGAGCCTAACCTCCGGGGGCAGCAACCTCAGCTCCAGCGGCCCAACCCCTGGGGCCCTCGACCCCAGCTCCAGGGGCCTAACCCCTGAGCGTCCGAACCATAGCCCCAGGGGCCCAACCCCTCAGCGCCCGAGCCATAGCTCCAGGGGCCCAACCCCTGGGGGCCCCAAAACACCAGCTCCAGGGGCCCAAGCCCTGAGCACCCGAACCATAGCTCCAGGGGCCCAACCCCTGAGCGCCCGAAGCATAGCTCCAGGGGCCTAACCCCTGCGGCCCCAACACCAGCTTGAGGGGCCCAAACCCTGGGGGCCCCAACATCACTTCCAGGGGCCCGACCCCTGAGCGCCCGAACCATAGTTCCAGGGGCCTAACCCTTGGGGCCCCAACACCAGCTCCAGGGGCCTAATCCCTGGGGGCCCCAAAACCAGCGCCAAGGGCCCAACCCCTGAGCGCCCGAACAATACCTCCAGGGGCATAACCCCTGAGGGCCCCAACACCAGCTCCAGGGGCCCAACCCCTGAGTGCCCGAACCATAGCTCCATACGCCTAACCCCTGGGGGCCCCCACCCAAGCTCCAGGGGCCCAACCCCTGGGGCCCTAGACCCCAGCTCCAGGGGCCCAACCCCTGAGCGCCCGTACCACAGCTCCAGGGGGGTAACCCCTGGGGGCCCAAACCCCAGCTCCAGCGGCCTAACCCCTTGGGGCACCAACACCAGCTCCAGGGGCCGAACCCCTGAGTGCCCGAACCATAGCTCCAGGGGCCTAACCCCTGGGGGCCCCCACCCCAGCTCCAGGGGCCCAACCCCAGGGGCCCTAGACCCCAGCTTCAGGGGCCCACCCCCTGAGCGCCCGTACCACAGCTCCAGGGGGGTAACCCCTGTGGGCCCAAAACCCCAGCTCCAGCGGCCTGACCCCTGGGGGCCCTAACACCAGCTCCAGGGGCCCAACCCCTGAGCGCCCGAACCATGGCTCCAGGGGCCTAACCCCTGGGGCCCCAACACCAGCTCCAGGGGCCCAGCCACTGGGGCCGCAACACCAGCTCCAGGGGCCCAACCCCTGAGCGCCTGAACCATAGCTCCAGGGGCCCAAACCCTGAGCGCCCGAACCATAGCTCCAGAGGCCTAAACCCTGGGGCCCCAACACCAGCTCCAGGGGCCCAACCCCTGGGGGCCCCAACAACAGCTCCAGGGGCCCAACCCCTGAGCGCCAGAAACATAGCTCCAGGGGCCTAACCACTGGGGGCCCCAACAACAGCTCCAGGTGCCCAAACCCTGGGGGCCCCACCACCAGCTCCAGGGGCCCAACCCCTGAGCGCCCGAACCATAGCTCCAGGGGCCCAAACCCTGAGCGCCCGAACCATAGCTCCAGGGGCCTAACCCCTAGGGGCCCCAACCCCAGTTCCAGGGGCCCAACCCGTGGGGGCCCCAACCCCAGCTCCAGGGGCCCAACCCCTGGGGCCCTCGACCCCATCTCCAGGGGCCCAACCCCTGAGCGCCCGAACCATAGCTCCAGGGGCCTAACCCCCAGTGCCCCAACCCCAGGTCCAGGGGCCCAACCCCTGGGGGCCCCAACACCAGCTCCAGGGTTCCAACCCCTGAGCGCCCGAACCATAGCTCCAGGGCCCTAACCCCTGGGGGCTCCAACACCAGCTCCAGGGGCCCAACCCCTGAGCGCTCGAACAATACCTCCAGGGGCCTAACCCCTGGGGGCCCCAACACCAGCTCCAGGGGCCCAAGCCCTCAGCGCCCGAACCATAGCTCCAGGGGTCTAACCCCCGGGGGTTCCAAAACCAGCTCCAGGGGTCCAACCCCTGAGCGCCCGAACCATAGCTGCAGGGGCCTAACCCCTGGGGGCCCCCACCCTAGCTCCAACGGCCCAACTCCTGAGCGCCGGAACCATAGCTCTAGGGGCCTAATCCCTGGGGCCCCAACACCAGCTTCAGGGGCCCAGCTCCTGGGGCCGCAACACCAGCTCCAGGGGCCCAACCCCTGAGCGCCCGAACCATTGCTCCAGGGGCCCAAACCCTGAGAGCCCGAACCATAGCTCCAGAGGCCTAACCCCTGGGGCCCGAACACCAGCTCCAGGGGCCCAACCCCTGGGGTCCCCAACAACAGCTCCAGGGACCCAACCCCTGAGTGCCCGAACCATAGCTCCAGGGTCCTAACCCCTGGGGGCCCCAACCACAGCTCCAGGGGCACAAACCCTGGGGCCCCACCACCAGCTCCAGGGGCCCAACCCCTGGGGGCCCCAACAACAGCTCCAGGGGCCCAACCCCTCAGCGCCCAAACCATAGCTCCAGGGGCCTAACCCATGAGCACCCGAACCATAGCTCCAGGGGCCTAAACCCCGGGTGCACCAACCCCAGCTCCAGGGGCCCAACCCCTGGAGCTCTCGACCCCAGTTCTAGGGGCCCAACCCCTGAGCGCCCGAACAATAGCTCCAGGGGCCCAACGCATGAGCGCCCGAACCATAGCTCCAGGGGCCTAACCCCCGGTGCCCCAACCCCAGGTCCAGGGGCGCAACCTCTGGGGGCCCCAACACCAGCTCCAGGGTTCCAACCCCTGAGCGCCCGAACCATAGATCCAGGGGCCTAACCCCTAGGGGCTCCAACAATAGCTCCAGGGGCCCAACCATTGAGCGCTCGAACAATACCTCCAGGGGCCTAACCCCTGGGGGCCCCAACACCAGCCCCAGGGGCCCAACCCCTCAGCGCCAGAAACATAGCTCCAGGGGTCTAACCCCCGGGGGTTCCAAAACCAGCTCCAGGGGTCCAACCCCTGAGCGCCCGAACCATAGCTCCAGAGGCCTAACCCCTGGGGCCCCAACACCAGCTCCAGGGGCCCAACCCCTGGGGTCCCCAACAACAGCTCCAGGGACCCAAGCCCTGAGCGCCCGAACCATAGCTCCAGGGTCCTAACCCCTGGGGACCCCAACCACAGCTCCAGGGGCACAAACCCTAGGGGCCCCACCACCAGCTCCAGGGGCCCAACCCCTGGGGGCCCCAACAACAGCTCCAGGGGCCCAACCCCTGAGCGTCCAAACCATAGCTCCAGGGGCCTAACCCCTGAGCACCCGAACCATAGCTCCAGGGGCCTAAACCCCGGGTGCACCAACCCGAGCTCCAGGGGCCCAACCCCTGGGGCTCTCGACCCCAGCTCTAGGGGCCCAACCCCTGAGCGCCCGAACTATAGCTCCAGGGGCCCAACGCCTGAGCGCCCGAACCATAGCTCCAGGAGCCTAACCCCCTGTGCCCCAACCCCAGGTCCAGGGGCCCAACCTCTGGGGGCCCCAACACCAGCTCCAGGGTTCCAACCCCTGAGCGCCCGAACCATAGCTCCAGGGGCCTAACCCCTAGGGGCTCCAACACCAGCTCCAGGGGCCCAACCCCTGAGCGCTCGAACAATACCTCCAGGGGCCTAACCCCTGGGGGCCCCAACACCAGCTCCAGGGGCCCAACCCCTCAGCGCCTGAACCATAGCTCCAGGGGTCTAACCCCCGGGGGTTCCAAAACCAGCTCCAGGGGTCCAACCCCTGAGCGCCCGAACAATAGCAGCAGGGGCCTTACCCCTGGGGGCCCCAACACCAGCTCCAGGGGCCCAAACCCTGAGGGCCTGAACCATAGCTCCAGGGGCCTAACCCCAGGGGGCCACAACCCCAGGTCCAGGGGCCAAACCCCTGGAGCCCTCGACCCCAGCTCCAGGGGCCCAACCCATGAGCGCCCGAACCATAGCTCCTGGGGCCCAACCCCTGAGCGCCCAAACCATAGATCCAGGGGCCTAACCTCTGGGTCCCCAACACCAGCTCCAGGGGCCCAACCCCTGGGGGCCCCAACACCAGCTCCAGGGACCCAACCCCTGAGCGCCCGAACCATAGTTCCAGGGGCCTAACCCCTGGGGCCCCAACACCAGCTCCAGGGGTCGAACCCCTGGGGGCCCTAACACCAGCTCCAGGGGCCCAACCCCTGAGCGCCCGAACCATAGCTCCAGGGGCCTAATCCCTGGGGGCTCCAAAACCAGCTCCAAGGGCCCAACCCCTGAGCACCCGAACGATACCTCCAGGGGCCTAACCCCTGTGGGCCCCAACACCAACTCCAGGGGACCAACCCCTGAGCGCCCAAACCCCAGCTCCAGTGGCCCAACCCCTGGGGGCCCCAACACCAGCTCCAGGGTCCCAACCCCTGGTGGCCCCAACAACAGCTCCAGGGGCCCAACCCCTGAGCGCCCGAACCATAGCTCCAGGGGCCTAACCCCTGGGGACCCCAACCACAGCTGCAGGGGCCCACACCCTGGGGGCCCCACCACCAGCTCCAGGGGCCCAACCCCTGAGCGCCCGAACCATAGCTCCAGGGGCCTAAACCCTGAGCGCCCGAACCATAGCTCCAGGGGCCTAACCCCTAGGGGCCCCAACCCCAGCTCCAGGGGCCCAACCCCTGGGGGCCCCAACACCAGCTACAAGGGCCCATCCCCTGAGCAACCGAACCATTGCTCCAGGGACCTAACCCCCGGGGGACCCAACCCCAGCTCCAGGGGCCCAACCCTTAGGGCCCTCCACCCCAGCTCTAGGGGCCCAACCCCTGAGCGCCCGAACTATAGCTCCAGGGGCCCAACCCCTGAGCGCCCGAACCATAGCTCAAGGGGTCTAACCCCGGGGGCTCCAGCCCCAGCTCCAGGGGTCTAACCCCTGAGCGCCCGAACCATAGCTCCAGGGGCCCAACCCCTGAGCGCCCGAACCATAGCTCCAGGGGCATAAACCCTGGGGCCCCAACACCAGCTCCAGGGGCCCAACCCCTGGGGGCCCCAACACCAGCACCAGGGGCCCAACCCCTGAGCGCCCGAACTATAGCTCCAGGGGCCTAAGCCCTTGGGCCCCAACACCAGCTCCAGGGGTCCAACCCCTGGGGGCCCTAACACCAGCTCCAGGGGCCCAACCACTGAGCGCCCGAACCATAGCTCCAGGGTCCTAATCCCTGGGGGCCCCAAAACCAGCTCCAAGGGCCCAACCCCTGAGCGCCCGAACGATACCTCCAGGGGCCTAGCCCCTGGGGGCCCCAACACCAGCTCCAGGGGCCCAACCCCTGAGCGCCCGAACGATATCTCCAGGGGCCTAACCCCTGGGGGCCCCCACCCGAGCTCCAGGGGCCCAACCCCTAGGGCCCTAGACCCCAGCTCCAGGGGCCTAACCCCTGAGCGCCCGTACCACAGCTCCAGGGGACTAACCCCTGGGGGCCCAAACCCCAGCTCCAGCGGTCCAACCCCTCGGGGCCCCAACACCAGCTCCAGGGGCCCAACCCCTGAGCGCCCGAAGCATAGCGACAGGAGCCTAACCCCTGGGGCCCCAACACCAGCTCCAGGTGCCCAACCCCTGGGAGCCCCAACACCAGCTCCAGGGGCCCAACCCCAGAGCTCCCGAACCATAGCTCCATGCAGGAAATACTCTGTGCATTACCCTGCGTGACCACAAGGTGTCACTGTTGCTCCATGTGAGGAAATGCTCTGCGTATTACAATGTGTGTCTACATGGTGTCACTGTTGCTCCATGCGGGGAAATGCTCTGTGCATTATCGTATGTGGCCACACGGTGTCACGCTTGCACCATGCAGCAAATGCTCTGGGCATTACCCTGCATAGCCACACAGTGTTACTGTTGCTCCATGCGTGAAATACTCTGGGCATTACTGTGATAGAGTGGGGACTGTCTGTGTGGGGGATGGGAGAGCAGGGGGTGACTTTAGCTCAGGGGCCCCAACACCAGCTCCAGGGGCCCAACCCCTGAGCGCCCGAACCATAGCTCCAGGGGTCTAACCCCCGGGGGCTCCAACCGCAGGTCCAGGGCCCAACCCCTGGGGGCCCCAACGCCAGCCCCATTGTCCCAACCCCTGAGCGCCTGAACCATAGCTCCAGGGGCCTAATCCCTGGGGGCCTCAACACCAGCTCTAGGGGCCCAACCCCTGAGCGCCCGAAAAATACCTCCAGGGGCCTAACCCCTGTGGGCCCCAACACCAGCTCTAGGGGTCCAACCCCTGAGCGCCCGAACCATAGCTGCAGGGGCCTAACCCCTGGGGGCTCCCACCCAGCTCCAACGGCCCAACCCCTGAGCGCCGGAACCATAGCTCCAGGGGCCTAACCCCTGGGGGCCCCAACCCCATCCCCAGGAGCAAAACCCCTGGGGGCCCCAACACCAGCTCCAGGGGCCCAACCCCTGAGCGCCCGAACCATAGCTCCAGGGGCCTAACCCCTGGGGCCCCAAAACAAGCTCCAGGGACCCAACCCCTGGGGGCCCCAACACCAGCTCCAGGGGCCCAAACCCTCAGCGTCCTAACCATAGCTCCAGGGGTCTAACCCCCGGGGGCTCCAACCGCAGCTCCAGGGCCCAACCCCTGGGGGCCCCAACACCAGCTCCATTGTCCCAACCCCTGAGCGCCCGAACAATACCTCCAGGGGCCTAATCCCTGGGTGTCTCAACACCAGCTCCAAGGGCCCAACC
>NW_026114962.1:0-29708 GCF_025201925.1 Gopherus flavomarginatus | reverse complement strand
CGGCCCCTAGGGGTTGGGCCCCTGGAGCTGCTGTTGGGGCCCCCAGGGGTTGGGCCCCTGGAGCTGGTGTTGGGGCCCTCAGGGGTTGGGCCCCTGGAGCTATGGTTCGGCCCCCCAGGGGTTGGGCCCCTGGAACTGGTGTTCGGGCAGCCAGGGGTTGGGCCCCTGGAGCTATGGTTCGGGCCCCAGGTGTTGGGCCCCTGGAACTGGTGTTGGTGCAACCAGGGGTTGGGCCCCTGGAGCTGGTGTTGGGGCCCCCAGGGTTTGGATCCCTGGAGCTGGTGTTGGGGCCCCCAGGGGTTGGGAGCCTGGAGCTATGGTTCGGGCCCCCAGGGGATTGGGCCCCTGGAGCTGGTGTTGGGGCCCCCAGGGGTTGGGCCCCTGGAGCTGGTGTTGGGGCCCCCAGGGGTTGGGCCCCTGGCTATGGCTCGGGGCCCAGGGTTTGGGCCCCTGGAGCTGGTGTTGGGGCCCCCAGGGGTTGGGCCCCTGGAGCTGGTGTTGGGGCCCTCAGGGGTGGGCCCCTGGAGCTGG
Organism: Gopherus flavomarginatus; assembly: GCF_025201925.1. Taxonomy (NCBI): domain Eukaryota; kingdom Metazoa; phylum Chordata; order Testudines; family Testudinidae; genus Gopherus; species Gopherus flavomarginatus. The sequence goes on along the minus strand of NW_026114962.1, from coordinate 29,177 downwards.
TGTTGTGGCCCCCAGGGGTTGGGCCCCTGGAGCTATGGTTCGGGCCCTCAGGGCTTGGTTCCCTGGAGCTGGTGTTGGGGCCCCTAGGGGTTGGGCCCCTGAAGCTATGGTTCGGGCCCCAAGAGATTGGGCCACTGGATCTGGTGTTGGGGCCCCCAGAGGTTGGGCCCCTGGAGCTATGGTTCGGGCCCCCAGGGGTTGGGCCCCTGGAGCTGGTGTTGGGGCCCCCAGGGGTTGGGCCCCTGGAGCTATGGTTCGGGCCCCCAGGGGTTGGGCCCCTGGAGCTATGGTTCGGGCCCCCAGGGGATGGGCCCCTGGAGCTGGTGTTGGGGCCCCCAGGTGTTGGGCCCCTGGAGCTGGTGTTGGGGCCCCCAGGGGTTGGGCCCCTGGAGCTATGGCTCGGGCCCCCAGGGGTTGGGCCCCTGGAGCTGTTGTTGGGGCCCCCAGGGGTTGGGCCCCTGGAGCTGGTGTTGGGGCCCCCAGGGGTTGGGCCCCTGGAGCTATGGTTGGGGCCCCCAGGGTTTGGGCACCTGGAACTATGGTTCGGGCCCCCAGGGGTTGGGCCCCTGGAGCAGGTGTTGGGGCCCCCAGGGGTTGGGCCACTGGAGCTATGGTTCGGGCAACCAGGGGTTGGGCCTCTGGAGCTATGGTTCCGGCCCCTAGGGGTTGGGCCCCTGGAGCTGCTGTTGGGGCCCCCAGGGGTTGGGCCCCTGGAGCTGGTGTTGGGGCCCCCAGGGTTTGGGCCCCTGGAGCTATGGTTCGGGCCCCCAGGGGTTGGGCCCCTGGAGCTATGGTTTGGGCCCCCAGAGGATGGGCCCCTGGAGCTGGTGTTGGGGCCCCCAGGGGTTGGGCTCCTGGAGCTGGTGTTGGGGCCCACAGGGGTTAGGCCCGTGGAGCTATGGCTCGGGCCCCCAGGGTTTGGGCCCCTGGAGCTGGTGTTGGGGCCCCCAGGGGTTGGGCCCCTGGAGCTGGTGTTGGGGCCCCCAGGGGTTGGGCCCCTGGAGCTATGGTTCGGGCCCCCAGGGGTTGGGCACCTGGAACTATGGTTCGGGCCCCCAGGGGTTGGGCCCCTGGAGCTGGTGTTGGGGCCCCCAGGGGTTGGGCCCCTGGAGCTATGGTTCGGGCAACGAGGGGTTGGGCCTCTGGAGCTATGGTTCCGGCCCCTAGGGGTTGGGCCCCTGGAGCTGCTGTTGGGGCCCCCAGGGGTTGGGCCCCTGGAGCTGGTGTTGGGGCCCTCAGGGGTTGGGCCCCCTGGAGCTCTGGTTCGGCCCCCCAGGGGTTAGGCCCCTGGAACTGGTGTTCGGGCACCCAGGGTTGGGCTCCTGGAGCTATGGTTCGGGCCCCCAGGTGTTGGGCCCCTGGAGCTGGTGTTGGAACAACCAGGGGTTGGGCCCCTGGAGCTGGTGTTGGGGCCCCCAGGGTTTGGACCCCTGGAGCTGGTGTTGGGGCCCCCAAGGGGTTGGGTCCCTGGAGCTATGGTTCGGGTCCCAAGGGGTTCGGCCCCTGGAAGCTGGTGTTGCGGCCCCCAGGGGTTTGGGCCCATGGAGCTGGTGTTGGGGCCCCCCAGGGGTTAGGCCCCTGGAGCTATGGTTCGGGCAACCAGGGGTTGGGCACCTGGAACTATGGTTCGGGCCCCCAGAGGTTGGGCCCTTGGAGCTGGTGTTGGGGCCCCCAGGGGTTGGGCCCCTGGAGCTATGGTTCGGGCAACCACTGGTTGGGTCTCTGGAGCTATGGTTCGGGCCCCTAGGGGTTGGGCCCCTGGAGCTGGTGTTGGGGCCCCCAGGGGTTGGGCCCCTGGAGCTATGGTTCGGCCCTCCAGGGGTTTGGCCCCTGGAGCTGGTGTTCGGGCAACCAGGGTTTGGGCCCCTGGAGCTATGGTTTGGGCCCCCAGGGGTTGGGCACCTGGATCTATGGTTCGGGCCCCCAGGGGTTGGGCCCCTGGAGCTGGTGTTGGGGCCCCCAGGGGTTGGGCCCTGGAGCTGGTGTTGGGGCCCACAGGGGTTAGGCCCCTGGAGCTATGGCTCGGGCCCCCAGGGGTTGGGCCCCTGGAGCTGGTGTTATGGCCCCCAGGGGTTGGGCCCCTGGAGCTGGTGTTGGGGCCCTCAGGGGTTGGGCCCCTGGAGCTGGTGTGGGGCCCCCAGGGGTTGGGCCCCTGGAGCTATGGTTCGGGCCCCCAGGGGTTGGGCCTCTGGAAGTATGGTTCGGGCCCCCAGGGGTTGGGCCCCTGGAGCTGGTGTTGGGGCCCCCAGGGGTTGGGCCCCTGGAGCTATGGTTCGGGCAACCAGGGTTGGGCCCCTGGAGCTATGGTTCCGGCCCCTAGGGTTGGGCCCCTGGAGCTTGCTGTTGGGGCCCCCAGGGGTTGGGCCCCTGGAGCTGGTGTTGGGGCCCTCAGGGGTTGGGCCCCTGGAGCTATGGTTCGGCCCCCCAGGGGTTGGGCCCCTGGAACTGGTGTTCGGGCACCCAGGGGTTGGGCCCCTGGAGCTATGGTTCGGGCCCCCAGGTGTTGGGCCCCTGGAACTGGTGTTGGTGCAACCAGGGGTTGGGCCCCTGGAGCTGGTGTTGGGGCCCCCAGGGTTGGAACCCTGGAGCTGGTGTTGGGGCCCCCAGGGGTTGGGACCCTGGAGCTATGGTTCGGGCCCCCAGGGATGGGCCCCTGGAGCTGGTGTTTGGGGCCCCCCAGGAGTTGGGCCCCTGGAGCTGGTGTTGGGGCCCCCAGGGGTTGGGCCCCTGGCTATGGCTCGGGGCCCAGGGTTTTGGGCCCCTGGAGCTGGTGTTGGGGCCCCCAGGGGTTGGGCCCCTGGAGCTGGTGTAGGTGCCCCAAGGGGTTGGGCCCCTGGAGCTGGTGTTGTGGCCCCAGGGGTTGGGCCCCTGGAGCTATGGTTCGGGCCCTCAGGGCTTGGTTCCCTGGAGCTGGTGTTGGGGCCCCTAGGGGTTGGGCCCCTGAAGCTATGGTTCAGGCCCCAAGAGGTTGGGCAACTGGATCTGGTGTTGGGGCCCCCAGAGGTTGGGCCCCTGGAGCTATGGTTCGGGCCCCCAGGGGTTGGGCCCCTGGAGCTGGTGTTGGGGCCCCCAGGGGTTGGGCCCCTGGAGCTATGGTTCGGGCCCCCAGGGGTTGGGCCCCTGGAGCTATGGTTCGGGCCCCCAGGGGATGGGCCCCCTGGAGCTGGTGTTGGGGCCCCCAGGTGTTGGGCCCCCTGGAGCTGGTGTTGGGGCCCCCAGGGGTTGGGCCCCTGGAGCTATGGCTCGGGCCCCCAGGGGTTGGGCCCCTGGAGCTGTTGTTGGGGCCCCCAGGGGTTGGGCCCCTGGAGCTGGTGTTGGGGCCCCCAGGGGTTGGGCCCCTGGAGCTATGGTTGGGGCCCCCAGGGATTGGGCCCCTGGAACTATGGTTCGGGCCCCCGGGGGTTGGGCCCCTGGAGCAGGTGTTGGGGCCCCCAGGGGTTGGGCCCCTGGAGCTATGGTTCGGGCAACCAGGGGTTGGGCCTCTGGAGCTATGGTTCCGGCCCCTAGGGGTTGGGCCCCTGGAGCTGCTGTTGGGGCCCCCAGGGGTTGGGCCCCTGGAGCTGGTGTTGGGGCCCCCAGGGGTTGGGCCCCTGGAGCTATGGTTCGGGCCCCCAGGGGTTGGGCCCCTGGAGCTATGGTTCGGGCCCCCAGAGGATGGGCCCCTGGAGCTGGTGTTGGGGCCCCCAGGGGTTGGGCTCCTGGAGCTGGTGTTGGGGCCCACAGGGGTTAGGCCCCTGGAGCTATGGCTCGGGCCCCCAGGGTTTGGGCCCCTGGAGCTGGTGTTGGGGCCCCCAGAGCTGCTGTTGGGGCCCCCAGGGGTTGGGCCCCTGGAGCTGGTGTTGGGGCCCTCAGGGGTTGGGCCCCTGGAGCTATGGTTCGGCCCCCCAGGGGTTGGGCCCCTGGAACTGGTGTTCGGGCACCCAGGGGTTGGGCCCCTGGAGCTATGGTTCGGGCCCCCAGGTGTTGGGCCCCTGGAACTGGTGTTGGTGCAACCAGGGGTTGGGCCCCTGGAGCTGGTGTTGGGGCCCCCAGGGTTTGGACCCCTGGAGCTGGTGTTGGGGCCCCCCCAGGGGTTGGGTCCCTGGAGCTATGGTTCGGGTCCCAAGGGGTTCGGCCCCTGGAGCTGGTGTTGCGGCCCCCAGGGGTTGGGCCCATGGAGCTGGTGTTGGGGCCCCCAGGGGTTAGGCCCCTGGAGCTATGGTTCGGGCAACCACTGGTTGGGTCTCTGGAGCTATGGTTCGGGCCCCTAGGGGTTGGGCCCCTGGAGCTGGTGTTGGGGCCCCCAGGGGTTGGGCCCCTGGAGCTATGGTTCGGCCCTCCAGGGGTTTGGCCCCTGGAGCTGGTGTTCGGGCACCCATTGTTTGGGCCCCTGGAGCTATGGTTTGGGCCCCCAGGGGTTGGGCACCTGGATCTATGGTTCGGGCCCCCAGGGGTTGGGCCCCTGGAGCTGGTGTTGGGGCCCCCAGGGGTTGGGCCCCTGAAGCTATGGTTCAGGCCCCAAGAGGTTGGGCAATTGGATCTGGTGTTGGGGCCCCCAGAGGTTGGGCCCGTGGAGCTATGGTTCGTGCCCCCAGGGGTTGGGCCCCTGGAGCTGGTGTTGGGGCCCCCAGGGGTTGGGCCCCTGGAGCTATGGTTCGGGCCCCCAGGGGTTGGGCCCCTGGAGCTATGGTTCGGGCCCCCAGGGGATGGGCCCCTGGAGCTGGTGTTGGGGCCCCCAGGTGTTGGGCCCCTGGAGCTGGTGTTGGGGCCCCCAGGGGTTGGGCCCCTGGAGCTATGGCTCGGGCCCCCAGGGGTTGGGCCCCTGGAGCTGGTGTTGGGGCCCCCAGGGGTTGGGCCCCTGGAGCTATGGTTGGGGCCCCCAGGGTTTGGGCACCTGGAACTATGGTTCGTGCCCCCAGGGGTTGGGCCCCTGGAGCAGGTGTTGGGGCCCCCAGGGGTTGGGCCCCTGGAGCTATGGTTCGGGCAACCAGGGGTTGGGCCTCTGCAGCTATGGTTCCGGCCCCTAGGGGTTGGGCCCCTGGAGCTGCTGTTGGGGCTCCCAGGGGTTGGGCCCCTGGAGCTGGTGTTGGGGCCCCCAGGGGTTGGGCCCCTGGAGCTGGTGTTGGGGCCCCCAGGGTTTGGGCCCCTGGAGCTATGGTTCGGGCCCCCAGGGGTTGGGCCCCTGGAGCTATGGTTCGGGCCCCTAGGGGATGGGCCCCTGGAGCTGGTGTTGGGGCCCCCAGGGGTTGGGCCCCTGGAGCTGGTGTTGGGGCCCACAGGGGTTAGGCCCCTGGAGCTATGGCTCGGTCCCCCAGGGTTTGGGCCCCTGGAGCTGGTGTTGGGGCCCCCAGGGGTTGGGCCCCTGGAGCTGGTGTTGGGGCCCTCAGGGGTTGGGCCCCTGGAGCTGGTGTTCGGGCCCCCAGGGGTTGGGCCCCTGGAGCTATGGTTCGGGCCCCCAGGGGTTGGGCACCTGGAGCTATGGCTCGGGCCCCCAGGGGTTGGGCCCCTGGAGCAGGTGTTGGGGCCCCCAGGGGTTGGGCCCCTGGAGCTATGGTTCGGGCAACCAGGGGTTGGGCCTCTGGAGCTATGGTTCCGGCCCCTAGGGGTTGGGCCCCTGGAGCTGCTGTTGGGGCCCCCAGGGGTTGGGCCCCTGGAGCTGGTGTTCGGGCACCCAGGGGTTGGGCCCCTGGAGCTATGGTTCGGGCCCCCAGGTGTTGGGCCCCTGGAACTGGTGTTGGTGCAACCAGGGGTTGGGCCCCTAGAGCTGGTGTTGGGGCCCCCAGGGTTTGGATCCCTGGAGCTGGTGTTGGGGCCCCCAGGGGTTGGGAGCCTGGAGCTATGGTTCGGGCCCCCAGGGGATGGCCCCTGGAGCTGGTGTTGGGGCCCCCAGGGGTTGGGCCCCTGGAGCTGGTGTTGGGGCCCCCAGGGGTTGGGCCCCTGGAGCTATGGTTCGGGCAACCAGGGGTTGGGCCTCTGGAGCTATGGTTCCGGCCCCTAGGGGTTGGGCCCCTGGAGCTGCTGTTGGGGCCCCCAGGGGTTGGGCCCCTGGAGCTGGTGTTCGGGCACCCAGGGGTTGGGCCCCTGGAGCTATGGTTCGGGCCCCCAGGTGTTGGGCCCCTGGAACTGGTGTTGGTGCAACCAGGGGTTGGGCCCCTAGAGCTGGTGTTGGGGCCCCCAGGGTTTGGGCCCCTGGAGCTGGTGTTGGGGCCCCCAGGGGTTGGGCCCCTGGAGCTGGTGTTGGGGCCCTCAGGGGTGGGCCCCTGGAGCTGGTGTTGTGGCCCCCAGGGGTTGGGCCCCTGGAGCTATGGTTCGGGCCCTCAGGGCTTGGTTCCCTGGAGCTGGTGTTGGGGGCCCCTAGGGGTTGGGCCCCTGAAGCTATGGTTCAGGCCCCAAGAGGTTGGGCAACTGGATCTGGTGTTGGGGCCCCCAGAGGTTGGGCCCCTGGAGCTATGGTTCGGGCCCCCAGGGGTTGGGCCCCTGGAGCTGGTGTTGGGGCCCCCAGGGGTTGGGCCCCTGGAGCTATGGTTCGGGCCCCCAGGGGTTGGGCCCCTGGAGCTATGGTTCGGGCCCCCAGGGGATGGGCCCCTGGAGCTGGTGTTGGGGCCCCCAGGTGTTGGGCCCCTGGAGCTGGTGTTGGGGCCCCCAGGGGTTGGGCCCCTGGAGCTATGGCTCGGGCCCCCAGGGGTTGGGCCCCTGGAGCTGGTGTTGGGGCCCCCAGGGGTTGGGCCCCTGGAGCTGGTGTTGGGGCCCCCAGGGGTTGAGCCCCTGGAGCTATGGTTGGGGCCCCCAGGGTTTGGGCACCTGGAACTATGGTTCGGGCCCCCAGGGGTTGGGCCCCTGGAGCAGGTGTTGGGGCCCCCAGGGGTTGGGCCACTGGAGCTATGGTTCGGGCAACCAGGGGTTGGGCCTCTGGAGCTATGGTCCGGCCCCTAGGGGTTGGGCCCCTGGAGCTGCTGTTGGGCCCCCAGGGGTTGGGCCCCTGGAGCTGGTGTTGGGGCCCCCAGGGTTTGGGCCCCTGGAGCTATGGTTCGGGCCCCCAGGGGTTGGGCCCCTGGAGCTATGGTTCGGGCCCCCAGGGGATGGGCCCCTGGAGCTGGTGTTGGGGCCCCCAGGGGTTGGGCCCCTGGAGCTGGTGTTGGGGCCCACAGGGGTTAGGCCCCTGGAGCTATGGCTCGGGCCCCCAGGGTTTGGGCCCCTGGAGCTGGTGTTGGGGCCCCCAGGGGTTGGGCCCCTGGAGCTGGTGTTGGGGCCCCCAGGGGTTGGGCCCCTGGAGCTATGGTTCGGGCCCCCAGGGGTTGGGCACCTGGAACTATGGTTCGGGCCCCCAGGGGTTGGGCCCCTGGAACTGGTGTTGGGGCCCCCAGGGGTTGGGCCCCTGGAGCTATGGTTCGGGCAACCAGGGGTTGGGCCTCTGGAGCTATGGTTCGGCCCCTAGGGGTTGGGCCCCTGGAGCTGGTGTTGGGGCCCCCAGGGGTTGGGCCCCTGGAGCTGGTGTTGGGGCCCTCAGGGGTTGGGGCCCCTGGAGCTATGGTTCGGCCCCCCAGGGGTTGGGCCCCTGGAACTGGTGTTCGGGCACCCAGGGGTTGGGCCCCTGGAGCTATGGTTCGGGCCCCCAGGTGTTGGGCCCCTGGAACTGGTGTTGGTGCAACTAGGGTTTGGGCCCCTGGAGCTGGTGTTGGGGCCCCCAGGGTTTGGATCCCTGGAGCTGGTGTTGGGGCCCCCAGGGGTTGGGAGCCTGGAGCTATGGTTCGGGCCCCCAGGGGATGGGCCCCTGGAGCTGGTGTTGGGGCCCCCAGGGGTTGGGCCCCTGGAGCTGGTGTTGGGGCCCCCAGGGGTTGGGCCCCTGGCTATGGCTCGGGGCCCAGGGTTTGGGCCCCTGGAGATGGTGTTGGGGCCCCCAGGGGTTGGGCCCCTGGAGCTGGTGTTCGGGCCCTCAGGGGTGGGCCTCTGGAGCTGGTGTTGTGGCCCCCAGGGGTTGGGCCCCTGGAGCTATGGTTCGGGCCCTCAGGGCTTGGTTCCCTGGAGCTGGTGTTGGGGCCCCTAGGGGTTGGGCCCCTGAAGCTATGGTTCAGGCCCCAAGAGGTTGGGCAACTGGATCTGGTGTTGGGGCCCCCAGGGGTTGGGCCCCTGGAGCTATGGTTCGGGCACCAGGGGTTGGGCCCCTGGAGCTGGTGTTGGGGCCCCCAGGGGTTGGGCCCCTGGAGCTATGGTTCGGGCCCCCAGGTGTTGGGCCCCTGGAGCTATGGTTCGGGCCCCCAGGGGATGGGCCCCTGGAGCTGGTGTTGGGGCCCCCAGGTGTTGGGTCCCTGGAACTGGTGTTGGGGCCCCCAGGGGTTGGGCCCCTGGAGCTATGGCTCGGGCCCCCAGGGGTTGGGCCCCTGGAGCTGGTGTTGGGGCCCCCAGGGGTTGAGCCCCTGGAGCTATGGTTGGGGCCCCCAGGGTTTGGGCACCTGGAACTATGGTTCGGCCCCCAGGGGTTGGGCCCCTGGAGCACGTGTTGGGGCCCCAGGGGTTGGGCCACTGGAGCTATGGTTCGGGCAACCAGGGGTTGGGCCTCTGGAGCTATGGTTCCGGCCCCTAGGGGTTGGGCCCCTGGAGCTGCTGTTGGGGCCCCCAGGGGTTGGGCCCCTGGAGCTGGTGTTGGGGCCCCCAGGGTTTGGGCCCCTGGAGCTATGGTTCGGGCCCCCAGGGGTTGGGCCCCTGGAGCTATGGTTCGGGCCCCCAGGGGATGGGCCCCTGGAGCTGGTGTTGGGGCCCCCAGGGGTTGGGCCCCTGGAGCTGGTGTTGGGGCCCACAGGGGTTAGGCCCCTGGAGCTATGGCTCGGGCCCCCAGGGTTTGGGCCCCTGGAGCTGGTGTTGGGGCCCCCAGGGGTTGGGCCCCTGGAGCTGGTGTTGGGGACCCCAGGGGTTGGGCCCCTGGAGCTATGGTTCGGGCCCCCAGGGGTTGGGCACCTGGAACTATGGCTCGGGCCCCCAGGGGTTGGGCCCCTGGAGCAGGTGTTGGGGCCCCCAGGGGTTGGGCCCCTGGAGCTATGGTTCGGGCAACCAGGGGTTGGGCCTCTGGAGCTATGGTTCCGGCCCCTAGGGGTTGGGCCCCTGGAGCTGCTGTTGGGGCCCCCAGGGGTTGGGCCCCTGGAGCTGGTGTTGGGGCCCTCAGGGGTTGGGCCCCTGGAGCTATGGTTCGGCCCCCCAGGGGTTGGGCCCCTGGAACTGGTGTTCGGGCACCCAGGGGTTGGGCCCCTGGAGCTATGGTTCGGGCCCCCAGGTGTTGGGCCCCTGGAACTGGTGTTGGTGCAACCAGGGGTTGGGCCCCTGGAGCTGTTGTTGGGGCCCCCAGGGTTTGGACCCCTGGAGCTGGTGTTGGGGCCCCCAAGGGGTTGGGTCCCTGGAGCTATGGTTCGGGTCCCAAGGGGTTCGGCCCCTGGAGCTGGTGTTGCGGCCCCCAGGGGTTGGGCCCATGGAGCTGGTGTTGGGGCCCCCAGGGGTTAGGCCCCTGGAGCTATGGTTCGGGCAACCAGGGGTTGGGCACCTGGAACTATGGTTTGGGCCCCCAGAGGTTGGGCCCTTGGAGCTGGTGTTGGGGCCCCCAGGGGTTGGGCCCCTGGAGCTATGGTTCGGGCAACCACTGGTTGGGTCTCTGGAGCTATGGTTCGGGCCCCTAGGGGTTGGGCCCCTGGAGCTGGTGTTGGGGCCCCCAGGGGTTGGGCCCCTGGAGCTATGGTTCGGCCCTCCAGGGGTTTGGCCCCTGGAGCTGGTGTTCGGGCACCCAGGGTTTGGGCCCCTGGAGCTATGGTTTGGGCCCCCAGGGGTTGGGCACCTGGATCTATGGTTCGGGCCCCCAGGGGTTGGGCCCCTGGAGCTGGTGTTGGGGCCCCCAGGGTTTGGGCCCCTGAAGCTATGTTTCAGGCCCCAAGAGGTTGGGCAATTGGATCTGGTGTTGGGGCCCCCAGAGGTTGGGCCCGTGGAGCTATGGTTCGTGCCCCCAGGGGTTGGGCCCCTGGAGCTGGTGTTGGGGCCCCCAGGGGTTGGGCCCCTGGAGCTATGGTTCGGGCCCCCAGGGGTTGGGCCCCTGGAGCTATCGTTCGGGCCCCCAGGGGATGGGCCCCTGGAGCTGGTGTTGGGGCCCCCAGGTGTTGGGCCCCTGGAGCTGGTTTTGGGGCCCCCAGGGGTTGGGCCCCTGGAGCTATGGCTCGGGCCCCCAGGGGTTGGGCCCCTGGAGCTGGTGTTGGGGCCCCCAGGGGTTGGGCCCCTGGAGCTATGGTTGGGGCCCCCAGGGTTTGGGCACCTGGAACTATGGTTCGGGCCCCCAGGGGTTGGGCCCCTGGAGCAGGTGTTGGGGCCCCCAGGGGTTGGGCCCCTGGAGCTATGGTTCGGGCAACCAGGGGTTGGGTCTCTGGAGCTATGGTTCCGGCCCCTAGGGGTTGGGCCCCTGGAGCTGCTGTTGGGGCCCCCAGGGGTTGGGCCCCTGGAGCTGGTGTTGGGGCCCCCAGGGGTTATGCCCCTGGAGCTAGTGTTGGGGCCCCCAGGGGTTGGGCCCCTGGAGCTATGGTTCGGGCCCCCAGGGGATTGGCCCCTGGAGCTGGTGTTGGGGCCCCCAGGTGTTGGGCCCCTGGAGCTGGTGTTGGGGCCCCCAGGGGTTAGGCCCCTGGAGCTATGGCTCGGGCCCCCAGGGGTTAGGCCCCTGGAGCTATGGCTCGGGCCCCCAGGGTTTGGGCCCCTGGAGCTGGTGTTGGGGCCCCCAGGGGTTGGGCCCCTGGAGCTGGTGTTGGGGCCCTCAGGGGTTGGGCCCCTGGAGCTGGTGTTGGGGCCCCAGGGGTTGGGCCCCTGGAGCTATGGTTGGGGCCCCCAGGGTTTGGGCACCTGGAACTATGATTCGGGCCCCCAGGGGTTGGGCCCCTGGAGCAGGTGTTGGGGCCCCCAGGGGTTGGGCCCCTGGAGCTATGGTTCGGGCAACCAGGTTTTTGGCCTCTGGAGCTATGGTTCCGGCCCCTAGGGGTTGGGCCCTTGGAGCTGCTGTTGGGGCCCCCAGGGGTTGGGCCCCTGGAGCTGGTGTTGGGGCCCTCAGGGGTTGGGCCCCTGGAGCTATGGTTCGGCCCCCCAGGGGTTGGGCCCCTGGAACTGGTGTTCGGGCACCCAGGGGTTGGGCCCCTGGAGCTATGGTTCGGGCCCCCAGGTGTTGGGCTCCTGGAACTGGTGTTGGTGCAACCAGGGGTTGGGCCCCTGGAGCTGGTGTTGGGCCCCCCAGGGTTTGGACCCCTGGAGCTGGTGTTGGGGCCCCCAGGGGTTGGGTCCCTGGAGCTATGGTTCGGGTCCCAAGGGATTCGGCCCCTGGAGCTGGTGTTGCGGCCCCCAGGGGTTGGGCCCATGGAGCTGGTGTTGGAGCCCCCAGGGGTTAGGCCCCTGGAGCTATGGATCGGGCAACCAGGGGTTGGGCACCTGGAACTATGGTTCGGGCCCCCAGAGGTTGGGCCCTTGGAGCTGGTGTTGGGGCCCCCAGGGGTTGGGCCCCTGGAGCTATGGTTCGGGCAACCACTGGTTGGGCCTCTGGAGCTATGGTTCGGGCCCCTAGGGGTTGGGCCCCTGGAGCTGGTGTTGGGGCCCCCAGGGGTTGAGACCCTCGAGCTATGGTTCGGGGAACCAGGGGTTGGGCCTCTGGAGCTATGGTTCGGGCCCCTAGGGGTTGGGCCCCTGGAGCTGGTGTTGGGGCCCCCAGGGGTTGGGCCCCTGGAGCCATGGTTCGGCCCCCCAGGGGTTGGGCCCCTGGAGCTGGTGTTCGAGACCCAGGGGTTGGGCCCCTGGAGCTATGGTTCGGGCCCCCAGGGGTTGGGCCCCTGGAACTGGTGTTGGGGCCCCCAGGGGTTGGGCCCCTGGAGCTTTTGTTGGGGCCCCCAGGGGTTGGGCCCCTGGAGCTGGTGTTGGGGCCCCCAGGGTTTGGGCCCCTGAAGCTATGGTTCAGGCCCCAAGAGGTTGGGCAACTGGAGCTGGTGTTGGGGCCCCCAGAGGTTGGGCCCCTGGAGCTATGGTTCGGGCCCCCAGGGGTTGGGCCCCTGGAGCTATGGTTCGGGCCCCCAGGGGATGGGCCCCTGGAGCTGGTGTTGGGGCCCCCAGGTGTTGGGCCCCTGGAGCTGGTGTTGGGTCCCCCAGGGGTTGGGCCCCTGGAGCTATGGCTCGGGCCCCCAGGGGTGGGGCCCCTGGAGCTTGTGTCGGGGCCCCCAGGGTTTGGGCCCCTGGAACTGGTGTTGGGGCCTCCAGAGGTTGGGCCCCTGGAGCTCGTGTTGGGGCCTCCAGGGGTTGGGCCCCTGGAGCAATGGTTCGGGCCCCCAAGGGTTGATCCCCTGGAGCTGGTGTTGGGGCCCCTAGGGTTTGAGCCCCTGGAGCTCGTGTTGGGGCTCCCAGGGGTTGGGCCCCTGGAGCTATGGTTCGGACCCCCAGGGTTTGGGCCCCTGGAGCTGGTGTTGGGTCCCCCAGGGGTTGGGCGCCTGGAGCTATGGTTCGGGCCCCCAGGGGATGGGCCCCTGGAGCTGGTGTTGGGGCCCCCAGGGGTTGGGCCCCTGGAGCTGGTGTTGGGGCCCCCAGGGGTTGGGCCCCTGGCTATGGCTCGGGCCCCCAGGGGTTGGGCCCCTGGAGCTGGTGTTGGGGCCCCCAGGGGTTGGGCCCCTGGAGCTGGTGTTGGGGCCCTCAGGGGTGGGGCCCCTGGAGCTGGTGTTGTGGCCCCCAGGGGTTGGGCCCCTGGAGCTATGGTTCGGGCCCTCAGGGCTTGGGCCCCTGGAGCTGGTGTTGGGGCCCCCAGGGGTTGGGCCCCTGAAGCTATGGTTCAGGCCCCAAGAGGTTGGGCAACTGGATCTGGTGTTGGGGCCCCAGAGGTTGGGCCCCTGGAGCTATGGTTCGGGCCCCCAGGTGTTGGGCCCCTGGAGCTGGTGTTGGGGCCCCCAGGGGTTGGGCCCCTGGAGCTATGGTTCGGGTCCCCACGGGGTTGGGCCCCTGGAGCTATGGTTCGGGCCCCCAGGGGTTGGGCCCCCTGGAGCTGGTGTTGGGGCCCCCAGGTGTTGGGCCCCTGGAGCTGGTGTTGGGGCCCCCAGGGGTTGGGCCCCTGGAGCTATGGCTCGGGCCCCCAGGGGTTGGGCCCCTGGAGCTGGTGTTGGGGCCCCCAGGGGTTGGGCCCCTGGAGCTGGTGTTGGGGCCCCCAGGGGTTGGGCCCCTGGAGCTATGGTTGGGGCCCCCAGGGTTTGGGCACCTGGAACTATGGTTCGGGCCCCCAGGGGTTGGGCCCCTGGAGCAGGTGTTGGGGCCCCCAGGGGTTGGGCCCCTGGAGCTATGGTTCGGGCAACCAGGGGTTGGGCCTCTGGAGGTATGGTTCCGGCTCCTAGTGGTTGGGCCCCTGGAGCTGCTGTTGGGGCCCCCAGGGGTTGGGCCCCTGGAGCTGGTGTTGGGGCCCCCAGGGGTTGGGCCCCTGGAGCTGGTGTTGGGGCCCCCAGGGTTTGGGCCCCTGGAGCTATGGTTCGGGCCCCCAGGGGTTGGGCCCCTGGAGCTATGGTTCGGGCCCCCAGGGGATGGGCCCCTGGAGCAGGTGTTGGGGCCCCCAGGTGTTGGGCCCCTGGAGTTGGTGTTGGGGCCCCCAGGGGTTAGGCCCCTGGAGCTATGGCTCGGGCCCCCAGGGGTTGGGCCCCTGGAGCTGGTGTTGGGGCCCCCAGGGGTTGGGCCCCTGGAGCTATGGTTGGGGCCCCCACGGGTTTGGGCACCTGGAACTATGGTTCGGGCCCTCCAGGGGTTGGGCCCCTGGTAGCAGGTGTTGGGGCCCCCAGGGGTTGGGCCCCTGGAGCTATGGTTCGGGCAACCAGGGGTTGGGCCTCTGGAGCTATGGTTCCGGCCCCTAGGGGTTGGGCCCCTGGAGCTGCTGTTGGGGCCCCCAGGGGTTGGGCCCCTGGAGCTAGTGTTGGGGCCCTCAGGGGTTGGGCCCCTGGAGCTATGGTTCGGCCCCCCAGGGGTTGGGCCCCTGGAACTGGTGTTCGGGCACCCAGGGGTTGGGCCCCTGGAGCTATGGTTCGGGCCCCCAGGTGTTGGGCCCCTGGAACTGGTGTTGGTGCAACCAGGGGTTGGGCCCCTGCAGCTGGTGTTGGGGCCCCCAGGGTTTGGACCCCTGGAGCTGGTGTTGGGGCCCCCAGGGGTTGGGTCCCTGGAGCTATGGTTCGGGTCCCAAGGGGTTCGGCCCCTGGAGCTGGTGTTGCGGCCCCCAGGGGTTGGGCCCATGGAGCTGGTGTTGGGGCCCCCAGGGGTTAGGCCCCTGGAGCTATGGTTCGGGCAACCAGGGGTTGGGCACCTGGAACTATGGTTCGGGCCCCCAGAGGTTGGGCCCCTGGAGCTGGTGTTGGGGCCCCCAGGGGTTGGGCCCCTGGAGCTATGGTTCGGGCAACCAGGGGTTGGGCCTCTGGAGCTATGGTTCGGGCCCCTAGGGGTTGGGCCCCTGGAGCTGGTGTTGGGGCCCCCAGGGGTTGGGCCCCTGGAGCTATGGTTCGGCCCCCCAGGGGTTGGGCCCCTGGAGCTGGTGTTCGGGCACCCAGGGTTTGGGCCCCTGGAGCTATGGTTTGGGCCCCCAGGGGTTGGGCACCTGGAACTATGGTTCGGGCCCCCAGGGGTTGGGCCCCTGGAGCTGGTGTTGGGGCCCCCAGGGGTTGGGCCCCTCGAGCTATGGTTCGGGGAACCAGGGGTTGGGCCTCTGGAGCTATGGTTCGGGCCCCTAGGGGTTGGGCCCCTGGAGCTGGTGTTGGGGCCCCCAGGGGTTGGGCCCCTGGAGCTATGGTTCGGCCCCCCAGGGGTTGGGCCCCTGGAGCTGGTGTTCGGGACCCAGGGGTTGGGCCCCTGGAGCTATGGTTCGGGCCCCCAGGGGTTGGGCCCCTGGAACTGGTGTTGGGGCCCCCAGGGGTTGGGCCCCTGGAGCTGGTGTTGGAGCCCCCAGGGGTTGGACCCCTGGAGCTGGTGTTGGGGCCCCCAGGGGTTGGGTCCCTGGAGCTATGGTTCGGGTCCCAATGGGTTGGGCCCCTGGAGCTGGTGTTCTGGCACCCAGGGGTTGAGCCCCTGGAGCTGGTGTTGGGGCCCCCAGGGGTAGGGCACCTGGAGCTATGGTTCGGGCCCCGAGGGGTTGGGCCCCTGGAGCTGGTGTTGCGGCCCCTAGGGGTTGGGCCCATGGAGCTGGTGTTGGGGCCCCCAGGGGTTAGGCCCCTGGAGCTATGTTTCGGGCCCCCAGGGGTTCGGCCCCTGGAGCTGGTGTTGGGGCCCCCAGGGGTTGGGCCCCTGGAGCTGTGGTTTGGGCCCCCAGGGGTTGGGACCCTGTGTCATAAACAGATAGCTAAGGGTTAATGTCTCTTTCACCTGAAGCACCTGACCAGAGGACCAATCAGGAAACTGGATTTTTTCAACTTTGGGTGGAGGGAAGTTTGTGTCTGAGTCTTTTGTCTGCCTGCCTGCTTTCTCTGAGCTTTGGAGAAGCAGTTTCTACTTTCTAGTCTTCTGTTTCTAAGTGTAAGGACAAAGAGATCAGATAGTAAGTTATATGGTTTCTTTTCTTTGGTATTTGCATGAATATAAGTGCTGGAGTGCTTTGATTTGTATTCTTTTTGAATAAGGCTGTTTATTCAATATTCTTTTAAGCAATTGACCCTGTATTGTATCATCTTAATACAGAAAGAGACATTTGTATGTATTTTTCTTTCTTTTTATATAAAGCTTTCTTTTAAGACCTGTTGGAGTTTTTCTTTACTTCAGGGAAATTGAGTCTGTACTCACCAGGGAATTGGTGGGAGGAAGAAATCGGGGAGATCTGTGTGTTGGATTTGTTAGCCTGATTTTGCATTCCCTCTGGGGAAATAGGAAAATACTTTTTGTTTCCAGGATTGGGAACAGAGAGGGAAAGTCACTCTGTGTAGTTTCACAGAGCTTGTGTCTGTGTATCTCTCCAGGAGCACCTGGAGGGGGGAAGGGAAAAAGAATTATTTCCCTTTGTTGTGAGACTCAAGGGATTTGGGTCTTGGGGTCCCCAGGGAAGGTTTTTCAGGGGGACCAGAGTGCCCCAAAACACTCTGATTTTTTGGGTGGTGGCAGCAGGTACCAGGTCCAAGCTGGTAACTAAGCTTGGAGGTTTTCATGCTAACCCCCATATTTTGGACGCTAAGGTCCAAATCTGGGACTAAGGTTATGATATGAGTGGCAGCAGGTGGGATATAGACAGAATCCAGAAGCCAGTAGGAATATTATATTTTTCTTTTCTCTGCTAAGGGCTTTTTAGCAGAGAGAAACAGTTTGGTTTTAAAAGGGAACCAGAGAGAATTTTTTTTTTCTGCTCTCTCTGGCAGTTTGTGGCTTGCATGTTAAGCGAGAAGCCATTAAGAGACTGTTGAGGGTCTTTTGTCACACAATAGCACTCCCATTGAGAGTCATTACCAGCACTATATGAATGCAAATAAAGTGGTTTTTCAGGTTTACTTAACATTGAAAATTAGCTAAAGGCACTGTTGCTAGGCAGACTTCAGGAGGCAACAGAGAACCTGCAGTTCAGAAGATAAACACCGGAGGGCACCCCAACACAAGAAAACAGGAACCATGACTTCTAAGGCAAAAATTGAGGCCGAAGAACAAATCAAAGAAGCTGAACACAGGCGAGAGATGGAAAAACACAAACAGGAACTGGAAATAAAACAAAAAGAGATGGAGATGAAAGAAAAGGAAGAAAGCATCAAACTGGCAGCCTTCCAAAGAGAACAGGCAGCCCAAGAGGCAGCACACAAAAGAAAACTAGAAGAAGAAGAGGTGGCCTACCGAAGGAAACAAGCAGAAGAAGAGTTGGGCCACAGAAGGAAGCAAGAAGAAGAAGAGGCGGCCCACCACCGAGAAATGGAAAAACAACAAAAAGAGAATGAAGAGAAGGAAAAACAGAGAAAACATGAACTGGAGTTGGCAAAAGCTGGGCTGCATGTGCCAGCCAACCCTAACAACCCGGCGCCAATTATTGCTCCACAGCACAGGAAATTTCCCACCTACAAGGCAGGTGATGACACCGAGGCCTTCTTGGAAAATTTTGAAAGAGCCTGTCTTGGGTACAACATCCCCGAAGACCAGTACATGGTAGAATTGAGGTCACAGCTCAGTGGACCTTTAGCAGAGGTGGCAGCTGAAATGCCTAAGCAGCAAATAAATGACTATAAACTTTTTCAAACCAAGGCCAGATACAGAATGGGGATAACCCCAGATCATGCCTGTCGGCGCTTCAGAACCCAAAAGTGGAAACCTGAGGTGTCATTTCCCAAACACGCCTACTACATTGCAAAAAACTATGAGGCCTGGATAACAGGGAACAACGTTCAAACCTTGGAAGAACTGAACCTCCTCATACAAATGGAGCAGTTCTTGGATGGTGTTCCTGAAGACATCACACGGTACATACAAGATGGAAATCCCAAAAATATCGCTGAGGCGGGGGAAATTGGAGCCAAATGGATGGAACTGGCAGAAAGCAAGAAAGCTACTGTCAAGGGGAACGATTACCCCAGGGGGCACACAGACCATAAACCCTACAACCGAGGACAGCCAAAGACCCCACATACCACCCAAGTAAAGCCACAGATACCCTACCCTTCAACCTCACCAGTCTCCAATAACTCACCTCGGCCCAGTGACCCATCAGATGGAAGATGCTTTAAGTGTAATGAACTGGGACATATCAAGGCCAACTGTCCCAAGAACACCATGCGAATGCAATTCATTACACCACCATCACACCAAAGATCCCCAGGCCCGGATGCCTCTCAAATACCCTTGGAGCGAAGGGAAAATTTGAGGGTGGGCGGAAAGAAGGTTACTGCGTGGAGAGACACGGGGGCACAAGTGTCAGCTATCCACCAATCCTTCGTTGACCCCAAATTCATCAACCCAAAGGCCAAAGTTACAATTTACCCCTTCATGTCACAAGCTGTAGAC
The DNA here is from genome assembly GCF_025201925.1 of Gopherus flavomarginatus. NCBI lineage: Eukaryota > Metazoa > Chordata > Testudines > Testudinidae > Gopherus > Gopherus flavomarginatus. The sequence goes on along the minus strand of NW_026114962.1, from coordinate 11,231 downwards.
TTGCCTACAGCTCAACTGCCTGTCCAGTACAAAGGCTGGTCAGGAATGTGGACTTTTGCAGTCTATGACAATTATCCTATCCCCATGCTACTGGGGTAAGACTTGGCCAACCAGGTGAGGCGGGCCAAGAGAGTGGGAATGGTTACACGTAGCCAAACCAGGCAAGCTTCCAGACCCATTCCTGTTCCTGAGCCGTCCACAGACGCCCCGTCTGTGTTACCAGAGACCTAGACAGAGGTAGTGGATCCAGATTCCATGCCAACCACTGAAACAGCCACAGCATTACCGAAACCTGATGGAATAGTACTCATGACTGGAGCACGGGTATTGAAGGCTATGTGCTGTTCAGAAAAGACAGGAAGAAAGGCAAAGGTGGGGGAGTAGCCTTGTACATCAATGATGAAATTAAATGTAGCGAAATAAGATGCGATGGAATGGATAAGACGGAGTCCGTCTGGGCAAAAATCACGCTGGGTAAAAAAGCAACTAGAGCTTCCCCTGAGATAGTGCTTGGGGTGTGCTACAGACCGCCGGGATCGGATTGGGATATGGATAGAGACCTCTTTAATGTCTTTAGTGAAGTAAACACAAAGGGAAGATGTGTGATTATGGGGGACTTCAACTTCCCGGATATAGACTGGAGGACGAGTACTTGCACGAATAATAGGGGTCAGATTTTTCTGGATGTGATTGCGGATGGATTTCTTCATCAAGTAGTTGAAGCACCTACTAGAGGGGATGCCATTTTAGACTTGGTGTTGGTGAGCAGTGAGGACCTTGTAGAAGAAATGGTGGTAGGGGACAACCTTGGTTCGAGTGATCATGAGCTGATTCAGTTCAAACTAGATGGAAGGATAAACAAATGTAGATCTGCGATTAGGGTTTTTGACTTCTCGAGGGCTAATTTTAAAGAGTTAAGGAAATTAGTTAGGGAAGTGGATTGGACGGAGGAATTAGTGGATTTAAATGTGGAGGAGGCCTGGAATTACTTTAAGTCGCAGCTGCGGAGACTGTCGGAAGCCTGCATCCCGAGAAAGGGGAAAAGAACCATGGGCAGGAGTTGCAGGCCAAACTGGATGAGCAAGCAACTCAGAGAGGGGATTAGACAAAAGCGGAAAGCTTACAGGGAGTGGAAGGAGGGCAGGATCAGTAAAGAAAGCTACCTTGCTGAGGTCAGAACATGTAGGGATAAGGTGAGGAAGGCTAAAAGCCGCATTGAACTGGAACTTGCAAAGGGAATCAAAACCAATAGTAAAAGGTTCTACAGCCACATAAATAAGAAGAAAACAAAGAAAGAAGAAGTGGGGCCGCTATACACTGAGGATGGAATGGAGGTTAAGGATAACCTAGGCATGGCCCAACATCTAAACAAGTACTTTGCCTCGGTTTTTAATAAGACTAGTGAGGAACCTTGCGATGATGGAGGGATGATAAACGGGAATGTGGATATGGAAGTGGATATTACTGCAACTGAGGTAGAGGCCGTACTTGAACAGCTCGATGGGTCGAAGTCGGAGGGCCCGGACAATCTCCACCCGAGGATATTAAAGGAACTGGCGCGTGAAATTGCGAGCCCGTTAGCGAGAATTTTTAAGCAATCGATAATCTCGGGGGTTGTGCCGTATGACTGGAGGATTGCTAATGTAGTTCCTATTTTTAAGAAAGGGAAAAAGAGTGATCCGGGTAATTATAGGCCTGTTAGCTTGACGTCTGTAGTATGTAAGGTCTTGGAAAAAATTTTAAGAGAGAAAGTAGTTAAGGACATAGAGGTCAATGGTAATTGTGACGAATTGCAACACGGATTTACTAAAGGTAGATCGTGCCAAACCAATCTGATCTCCTTCTTTGAGAAGGTGACGGATTACTTAGATAAAGGAAATGCGGTAGATATAATTTACCTAGATTTCAGTAAGGCGTTCGACACGGTTCCGCACGGGGAGCTGTTAGTTAAATTGGAAAAGCTGGGAGTGAATATGAAAGTTGTAAGGTGGATAAGGAACTGGTTAAAGGGGAGACTCCAGAGGGTCGTATTGAAAGGTGAACTGTCGGACTGGAAGGAGGTCACCAGTGGAGTCCCTCAAGGATCGGTTTTGGGACCGATCTTATTTAACCTTTTTATTACTGACCTTGGCACAAAGAGCGGGAATGTGCTAATAAAGTTCGCGGATGACACGAAGCTGGGGGGTATTGCTAACACGGAGAAGGACAGGGATGCTATTCAAGAAGATCTGAACCACCTTGTAAACTGGAGTAATAAAAATAGGATGAAATACAATAGTGAGAAGTGCAAGGTCATGCATTTAGGAACTAATAATAAGAATTTTGGATATACGTTGGGGGCGCATCAGTTGGAAGCGACGGAAGAAGAGAAGGACCTTGGGGTACTGGTTGATAGCAGGATGACTATGAGTCGCCAATGTGATACGGCTGTTAAAAAAGCAAATGCGATTTTGGGATGCATCAGGCGGGGTATTTCCTGCAAGGATAAGGAGGTGTTAGTACCGTTGTATACGGCGTTGGTGAGACCCCATCTGGAATACTGTGTGCAGTTCTGGTGTCCCATGTTCAAGAAGGATGAATTCAAACTGGAACAGGTTCAGAGACGGGCTACGAGGATGATCCGAGGAATGGAAAAACTGCCTTATGAAAGGAGACTCAAAGAGCTTGGCTTGTTTAGCCTGGCCAAAAGAAGGCTGAGGGGGGATATGCTCGCCCTATATAAATATATCAAGGGGGTTAACGTTAGGGAGGGAGAGGAATTATTTAAGTTTAGTACTAATGTAACCACGAGGACGAATGGGTATAAACTGGATATTAGGAAGTTTAGGCTTGAAATTAGACGAAGGTTTCTGACCATTAGGGGAGTGAAGTTCTGGAATAGCCTTCCGAGGGAAGTAGTAGGGGCAAAAGACTTTCCTGGCTTTAAGACAAAGCTTGATAAGTATATGGAGGGGATGTTATGATAGGATCGTTAATTTGGGCAATTGATCTTGAATTACCACCAGACAGGTCTGCTCAATGGTCTGCGGGGAGATGTTGCATGCGATGGGTACTGAGTTGCTGCGGAGAACTCCTTCTTGGGTGCTGGCTGGTGACTCTTGCCCACATGCTCAGGGTTTAGCTGATCGCCATATTTGGGGTCGGGAAGGAATTTTCCTCCAGGGCGGATTGGCAGGTGCCCTGGAGGTTTTTCGCCTTCCCCTGCAGCGTGGGGCACGGGTCGCTTGCTGGTGGTGTCTCTGCAGCTTGAGGTCTTCAAACCATTTTTGAGGATTTCAAAAACTCAATCCTGGGATAGGGGTTGTATAAAATTGGATGGGTGGGGTTCTGTGGCCTGCCTTGTGCAGGAGGTCAGACTAGATGATCAGATTGGTCCCTTCTGACCTATGAGTCTATGAGTCTATGAGTCTATGAGCATCTCCAGTCCCAGGCCCGGAACTGGAACAGCAACCAGCACCAGCAAGTGCAACCCCATCTTCAAACTCAACGCCAGAGGGCGCCAGCGAGCCAAAACTGGCAGACGCAACAGACAGCCATACCCAAAAGGCTCATCCAGAGCCTGACGTAACCTCAGGTGCACCAGTGGAGAGCGGTACACCAGCAACGGAAACAACCCCATCACCTACATCGCTTCCAGAGGGACCAAGCCCAAGTCCACAGTCTGAGGAAGAACTGGTGACCCCAGCCTCAAGGGAACAGTTCCAGACTGAGCAGGAAGCAGATGACAGCCTTCAGAAAGCTTGGGTGGCGGCACGGAGCACCCCACCGCCTCTCAGCTCTTCTAATCGATCCCGGTTTGTTATAGACCAAGGACTTTTATACAAGGAAATTCTTTCTGGTGGACACCGGGAAGAATGGCAGCCGCAAAAACAGTTGGTGGTTCCAACTAAGTACCGGGGGAAGCTCTTAAGCTTAGCCCATGATCATCCCAGTGGCCATGCTGGGGTGAACAGAACCAAGGACCGGTTGGGGAAGTCCTTCCACTGGGAGGGGATGGGCAAGGACGTTGCCAAGTATGTCCGGTCTTGTGAGGTATGCCAAAGAGTGGGAAAGCCTCAAGACCAGGTCAAGGCCCCTCTCCAGCCACTCCCCATAATTGAGGTCCCATTTCAGCGAGTAGCTGTGGATATTCTGGGCCCTTTCCCAAAAAAGACGCCCAGAGGAAAGCAGTACGTACTGACTTTAGTGAACTTTGCTACCCGATGGCCAGAAGCAGTAGCTCTAGGCAACACCAGGGCTAACACTGTGTGCCTGGCCTTAACAGACATCTTTGCCAGGGTAGGTTGGCCCTCCGACATCCTTACAGATTCAGGGTCTAATTTCCTGGCAGGGACCATGGAAAAACTGTGGGAAACTCATGGGGTGAATCACTTGGTTGCCACCCCGTACCACCATCAAACCAATGGCCTGGTGGAAAGGTTCAATGGAACTTTGGGGGCCATGATACGAAAATTCATCAACGAATTCTCCAATAATTGGGACCTAGTGTTGCAGCAGTTGCTGTTTGCCTACAGGGCTGTACCACATCCCAGTTTAGGGTTTTCACCGTTTGAACTTGTGTATGGTCACGAGGTTAAGGGGCCATTACAGTTGGTGAAGCAGCAATGGGAGGGGTTTACGCCTTCTCCAGGAACTAACATTCTGGACTTTGTAAGCAACCTACAAAGCACCCTCCGACACTCTTTAGCCCTTGCTAAAGAGAACCTAAAGGATGCTCAAGAAGAGCAAAAGGCCTGGTATGACAGACATGCCAGAGAACGTTCCTTCAAGGTAGAAGACCAGGTTATGGTCTTGAAGGCGCAACAGGCCCATAAGATGGAAGCATCATGGGAAGGGCCATTCACGGTCCAAGAGCGCCTGGGAGCTGTAAACTACCTCATAGCATTTCCCAATTCCTCACTAAAGCCTAAAGTGTACCATGTTAATTCTCTCAAGCCTTTCTATTCCAGAGACTTACAGGTTTGTCAGTTTACAGTCCAGGGAGATGATGCTGAGTGGCCTGACGGTGTCTACTACGACGGGAAAAAAGACGGTGGCGTGGAAGAGCTGAACCTCTCAACCACCCTGGAACGTCTGCAGCGGCAACAAATCAAGGAGCTGTGCACTAGCTTCGCCCCATTGTTCTCAGCCACCCCAGGACGGACTGAACGGGCATACCACTCCATTGATACAGGTAATGCTCACCCAATCAGAACCCCACCCTCCCGAGTGTCTCCTCATGCCCAAGCTGCTATAGAACGGGAGATCCAGAACATGCTACAGATGGGTATAATCCGCTCATCTACCAGTGCATGGGCATCTCCAGTGGTTCTGGTACCCAAACCAAATGGGGAAATACGCTTTTGCGTGGACTACCGTAAGCTAAATGCTGTAACTCGTCCGGACAACTATCCAATGCCACGTACCAATAAGCTATTGAAAAAGTTGGAACGTGCCCAGTTCATCTCTACAATAAACTTAACCAAGGGGTACTGGCAAGTACCGCTAAATGAACCTGCCAAGGAGAGGTCAGCTTTCGTCACCCATGCGGGGGTGTATGAATTGAATGTCCTTCCTTTCGGCCTTCGCAATGCACCTGCCACCTTCCACAGGCTGGTTATGATACCCTGGATCTATGGTTCGGGCCCCCAGGGGTTGGGCCCCTGGAGCTGGTGTTGGGGACCCCAGGGGTTGGGCCCCTGGAGCTGGTGTTGGGGCCCCCAGGGATTGGGACCCTGGAGCTATGATTCGGGCCCTCAGGGGTTGGGCCCCTGGAGCTATGGTTAGGGCCCCCAGGGGTTGGGCCCCTGAAGCTGGTGTTGGGGCCCCCAGGGGTTGGGCCCCTGGAGCTATGGTTCGGGCCCCCAGGGGTTGGGCCCCTGGAGCTATGGTTCGGGCCCCCAGGGGATGGGCCCCTGGAGCTGGTGTTGGGGCCCCCAGGTGTTGGGCCCCTGGAGCTGGTGTTGGGGCCCCCAAGGGTTGGGCCCCTGGAGCTATGGCTCGGGCCCCCAGGGGTTGGGCCCCTGGAGCTGGTGTTGGGGCCCCCAGGGGTTGGGCCCCTGGAGCTATGGTTGGGGCCCCCAGGGTTTGGGCACCTGGAAGTATGGTTCGGGCCCCCAGGGGTTGGGCCCCTGGAGCAGGTGTTGGGGCCCCCAGGGGTTGGGCCCCTGGAGCTATGGTTCGGGCAACCAGGGGTTGGGCCTCTGGAGCTATGGTTCCGGCCCCTAGGGGTTGGGCCCCTGGAGCTGCTGTTGGGGCCCCCAGGGGTTGGGCCCCTGGAGCTGGTGTTGGGGCCCCCAGGGGTTGGGCCCCTGGAGCTGGTGTTGGGGCCCCCAGGGTTTGGGCCCCTGGAGCTATGGTTCGGCCCCCCAGGGGTTGGGCCCCTGGAACTGCTGTTCGGGCACCCAGGGGTTGGGCCCCTGGAGCTATGGTTCGGGCCCCCAGGGGTTGGGCCCCTGGAACTGGTGTTGGGGCAACCAGGGGTTGGGCCCCTGGAGCTGGTGTTGGGGCCCCCAGGGGTTGGACCCCTGGAGCTGGTGTTGGGGCCCCCAGGGGTTGGGTCCCTGGAGCTATGGTTCGGGTCCCAAGGGGTTGGGCCCCTGGACCTGGTGTTGGGGCCCACAGGGGTTGGGCCCCTGGAGCTGGTGTTGGGGCCCCCAGGGGTTGGGCCCCTGGAGCTATGGTTCGGGCCCTCAGGGGTTCGGCCCCTGGAGCTGGTGTTGCGGCCCCCAGGGGTTGGGCCCATGGAGCTGGTGTTGGGGACCCCAGGGGTTAGGCCCCTGGAGCTATGGTTCGGGCCCCCAGGGGTTGGGCCCCTGGAGCTTTTGTTGGGGCCCCCAGGGGTTGGGCCCCTGGAGCTGGTGTTGGGGCCCCCAGGGTTTGGGCCCCTGGAGCTATGGTTCGGGCCCCCAGGGGTTGGGACCCTGGATCTATAGTTCGGGCCCCCAGGGGTTGGGCCCCTGGAGCTGGTGTTGGGGCCCCCAGGGGTTGGGCCCCTAGAGCTGGTGTTCGGGCCCCCAGGGGTTTGGCCCCTGGAGCTATGGATCGGGCCCCCAGGGGTTGGGACCCTGGAGCTATGGTTAGGGCCCCCAGGGGTTGGGCCCCTGGAGCTTTTCTTGGGGCCCCCAGGGGTTGGGCCCCTGGAGCTGGTGTTGGGGCCCCCAGGGGTTGGGCCCCTGAAGCTATGGTTCGGGCCCCAAGAGGTTGGGCAACTGGAGCTGGTTTTGGGGCCCCCAGGGGTTGGGCCCCTGGAACTATGGTTCGGGCCCCCAGGGGTTGGGCCCCTGGAGCTATGGTTCGGGCCCCCAGGGGATGGGCCCCTGGAGCTGGTGTTGGGGCCCCCAGGTGTTGGGCCCCTGGAGCTGGTTTTGGGGCCCCCAGGGGTTGGGCCCCTGGAGCTGGTGTTGGGGCCCCCAGGGGTTGGACCCCTGGAGCTATGGCTCGGGCCTTCAGGGGTTGGGCCCCTGGAGCTGGTGTTGGGGCCCTCAGGGTTTGGGCCCCTGGAGCTATGGTTGGGGCCCCCAGGGTTTGGGCACCTGGAACTATGGTTTGGGCCCACAGGGGTTGGGCCCCTGGAGCTGGTGTTGGGGCCCCCAGGGGTTGGGCCCCTGGAGCTATGGTTCGGGCAACCAGGGTTTGGGCCTCTGGAGCTATGGTTCCGGCCCCTAGGGGTTGGGCCCCTGGAGCTGCTGTTGGGGCCCCCAGGGGTTGGACCCCTGGAGCTGGTGTTGGGGCCCTCAGGGGTTGGGCCCCTGGAGCTATGGTTCGGCCCCCCAGGGGTGGGGCCCCTGGAACTGGTGTTCGGGCACCCAGGGGTTGGGCCCCTGGAGATATGGTTCGGGCCCCCAGGGCTTGGGCCCCTGGAACTGGTGTTGGTGCAACCAGGGGTTGGGCCCCTGGAGCTATGCTTCGGGTCCCAAGGGGTTGGGCCCCTGGAGCTGGTGTTGGGGCCCACAGGGGTTGGGCCCCTGGAGCTGGTGTTGGGGCCCCCAGGGGTTGGGCCCCTGGAGCTATGGTTCGGGCCCCCAGGGGTTCGGCCCCCGGAGCTGGTGTTGCGGCCCCCAGGGGTTGGGCCCATGGAGCTGGTGTTGGGGCCCCCAGGGATTAGGCCCCTGGAGCTGTGGTTCGGGCCCCCAGGGGTTGGGCCCCTGGAGCTTTTGTTGGGGCCCCCAGGGGTTGGGCCCCTGGAGCTGGTGTTGGGGCCCCCAGGGTTTGGGCCCCTGGAGCTATGGTTCGGGCCCCCAGGGGTTGGGACCCTGGATCTATAGTTCGGGCCCCCAGGGGTTGGGCCCCTGGAGCTGGTGTTGGGGCCCCCAGGGGTTGGGCCCCTAGAGCTGGTGTTGGGGCCCCCAGGGGTTGGGCCCCTGAAGCTATGGTTCGGGCCCCAAGAGGTTGGGCAACTGGAGCTGGTGTTGGGGCCCCCAGGGGTTGGGCCCCTGGAGCTATGGTTCGCGCCCCCAGGGGATGGGCCCCTGGAGCTGGTGTTGTTGCCCCCCAGGTGTTGGGCCCCTGGAGCTGGTGTTGGGGCCCCCAGGGGTTGGGCCCCTGGCTATGGCTCGGGCCCCCAGGGGTTGGGCTCCTGGAGCTGGTGTTGGGGCCCCCAGGGGTTTGGCCCATGGAGCTGGTGTTGGGGCCCTCAGGGGTTCGGCCCCTGGAGCTGGTGTTGGGGCCCCCAGGGGTTGGGCCCCTGGAGCTATGGTTCAGGCCCTCAGGGTTTGGGCCCCTGGAGCTGGTGTTGGGGCCCCCAGGGGTTGGGCCCCTGGAACTGGTGTTGGGGCCCCCAGGGGTTGTGCCCTGGAGCTATGGTTCGGGCCCCCAAGGGTTGAGCCCCTGGAGCTAGTGTTGGGGCCCCCAGGGGTTGGGCCCCTGGAGCTGGTATTGGGGCCCCCAGGGGTTGGGCCCCTGGAGCTATGGTTCGGGCCCCCAGGGGTTGGGCCCCTGGAGCTAGTGTTGGGGCCCCCAGGGGTTGGGCCCCTGGAGCTATGGTTCGGGCCCCAAGGGGTTGAACCCCTGGAGCTGGTGTTGGGGTCCCCAGGGGTTAGGCCCTTGAGGCTATGGTTGGGGCCCCCAGGGGTTGGGCCCCTGGAACAATGGTTCGGGCCCCCATGGGTTCGGCCCCTGGAGCTGGTGTTGGGGCCCACAGGGTTTGGAACCCTGGAGCTGGTGTTGGGGCCCCCAGGGGTTGGGCCCCTGGAGCTATGGTTCGGGCCCACAGGGGTTGGGCCTCTGGAGCTATGGTTCGGGCCCCCAGGGGTTGGCCCCTGGAGCTGGAGTTGGGGCCCCCAGGGGTTGGGCCCCTGGAGCTGGTGTTGGGGCCCCCAGGGGTTGGGCCCCTGGAGCTATGGTTCGGGCCCCCAGGGTTTGGGCCCCTGGAGCTGCTGTTGGGGCCCCCAGGGGTTGGGCCCCTGGAGCTGGTGTTGGGGCCCTCAGGGGTTGGGCCCCTGGAGCTGGTGTTGGGGCCCCCAGGGGTTGGGCCCCTGGAGCTATGGTTCGGGCCCTCAGGGTTTGGGCCCCTGGAGCTGGTGTTGGGGCCCCCAGGGGTTGGGCCCCTGGAACTGGTGTTGGGGCCCCCAGGGGTTGGGCCCCTGGAGCTATGGTTCGGGTCCCCAAGGGTTGAGCCCCTGGAGCTGGTGTTGGGGCCCCCAGGGGTTGGGCCTCTCGAGCTGGTGTTGGGGCCCCCAGGGGTTGCGCCCCTGGAGCTATGGTTCGGCCCCCCAGGGGTTGGGCCCCTGGAGCTGGTGTTGGGGCCCCCAGGGGTTGGACCCCTGGAGCTGGTGTTGGGGCCCCCAGGGGTTGGGCCCCTGGAGCTATGGTTCGGGCCCCCAGGGGTTGAGCCCCTGGAGCTGGTGTTGGGGCCCCCAGGGGTTGGGCCCCTGGAGCTGGTGTTGGGGCCCCCAGGGGTTGGGCCCCTGGAGCTATGGTTCGGGCCCCCAGGGGTTGAGCCCCTGTAGCTGGTGTTGGGGCCCCCAGGGGTTGGGCCCTTGGAGCTATGGTTCGGGCCACCAGGGGTTGGGCCCATGGAGCTGGTGTTGGGGCCCACAGGGGTTGGGCCCCTGGAGCTATGGTTCGGGCCCCCAGTGGTTGGGCCCCTGGAGCTATGGTTCGGGCCCTCAGGGGTTGGACCCCTGGAGCTGGTGTTGGGGCCCCCAGGGGTTTGGCCCCTGGAGCTGGTGTTGGGGCCCCAGGGATTGGGCCCCTGGAGATATGGTTCAGGCCCCCAGGGGTTGGGCCCCTGGAGCTGGTGTTGGGGCCCCCAGGGGTTCGGCCCCTGGAGCTGGTTCGGGCCCCCAGGGCTTGGGCCCCTGGAGCTGGTGTTGGGGCCCCCAAGGGTTGGGCCTCTGGAGCTGGTGTTGGGCCGCCCAGGGGTTGGGCCCCTGGAGCTATGGTTCGGGCCCCCAGGGGTTGGGCCCCTTGAGCTATTGTTCAGGACCCCAGGGGTTGGGCCCCTGGAGCTGGTGTTGGGGCCCCCAGGGGTTGGGCCCCTGGAGCTGGTGTTGCGGCCCCCAGGGGTTGGGCCCCTGGAGCTATGGTTCGGGCCCCCAGGGGTTTTGCCCCTGGAGCTATGGTTCGGGCCCCCAGGGGTTGGGCCCCTGGAGCTGATGTTGGGGCCCCCAGGGGTTGTGCCCCTGGAGCAGGTGTTGGGGCCCCCAGGGGTTGGGCCCCTAGAGCTGGTGTTGGGGCCCCCAGGGGTTGGACCCCTGGAGCTGGTGTTGGGGCCCCCAGGTGTTGGGCCCTTGGAGCTATGGTTGGGGCCCCCAGGGATTGGGCCCTTGGAGCTATGGTTGGGGCCCCCAGGGGTTGGGACCCTGGAGCTGGTGTTGGGGCCCCCAGGGGTTGGGCCCCTGGAGCTATGGTTCCGGCCCCCAGTGGTTGGGCCCCTGGAGCTATGGTTCGGGCCCCCAGAGGTTGGGCCCCTGGAGCTGGTGTTGGGGCCCCCAGGGGTTGGGCCCCTTGAGCTATGGTTCGCGCCCCCAGGGGTTGGGCCCCTGGAGCTGGTGTTAGGGCCCCCAGGGGTTGGGCCCCTGGAGCTGCTGTTCGGGCCCCCAGGGGTTGGGCTCCTGGAGCTGGTGTTGGGGCCCCCAGGGTTTGGGCCCCTGGAGTTATGGTTCGAGCCCCCAGGGGTTGGGCCCCTGGGGCTGGTGTTGGGGCCCCCAGGGGTTGGGCCCCTGGTTCTATGGTTCGGGCCCCCAGGGGTTGGGCCCCTGGAGCTGGTGTTGGGGCCCCCAGGGGTTGGGCCCTTGGAGCTATGGTGT
>NW_026114961.1:0-29777 GCF_025201925.1 Gopherus flavomarginatus | reverse complement strand
CCAACCTCTGGGGGTCCCAAGACCAGCTCCACGAGCCCAACCCCTGGGGGCTCCAACACCAGCTCCAGGGGCCCAACCCCAGAGCGCCCAAACCATAGCTCCAGGGGCTCAACCCCTGAGCGCCCGAACCATAGTTGCAGGAGTCTCACAGGTGGGGGCCCCAACAGCAGCTCCAGGGGCCCAACCCCTGGGGGCCCCAACACCAGCTCCAGTGGCCCAACCCCTGTGGGCCCCAACACCAGCTCCAAGGACCCAACCCCTGAGCGCCCTAACCATAGCTCCAAGGCCTCAACCCTGGGCTCCCCAACCCCAGCTCCAAGGGCCCAACCCCTGAGCGCCCGAACCATAGCGCCAGGAGCCTAACCCCTGGGGGCCCCCACCCCAGCTCCAAGGGCTCAACCCTTGAACGCCCGAACCATAGCTCCAGGGGCCTAATCCCTGGGGGTCCCAAAACAAGCTCCAGGGGCCCAACCCCTCGGGGCCCCAACACCAGCTCCAGGGGCCCAACCCCTGAGAGCCCGAACCATAGCTTCAATGGGCCTAACCCCCGGGGGCCTCAACCCCAGCTCCAGGAGCACAAACATTGGGGGCCCCAACACCAGCTCCAGGGGCCCAACCGCTGAGTGCCCGAACCATAGCTCCAGGGGCCTAAGCCCCGGGGGCCCGAACCCCAGCTTCAGAGGCCCAACCGCTGGGGGCCCCAACAGCAGCTCCAGGAGACCAATCCCTGGGGGCCCCAGCACCAGCTCCAGGACCCCAACCCCTGGGGGCCCCAGCACCAGCTCCAGGGGCCCAAACCCTGAGAGCCCGAACCATAGCTCCAGGGGACCAACCCCTGAGCGTGCGAACCATAGCTCCAGGGGCATCACCCCTGGGGGCCCTAACACCCGCTACAGGGGCCCAACCCCTGAGGTCCTCCACACCAGCTCCAGTGGCCCAACCCTTGTGGTCTCCAACCCCAGCTCCAAGGGTTCAACCCCTGAGCGCCCGAACCATAGCTCCAGGGGCTAACCCCCGGGGGCTCGAACACCAGCTCCAGTGGCGGAACCCCTTGGGGCTCCAACACCAGCTCCAGGGGCCCAAAACCAGAGCGCCCGAACCATAGCTCCAGGAGCCTAACCCCTGGGGGCCCCCACCCTAGCTCCAAGGGCTCAACCCTTGAGCGCTCGAACCATAGCTCCAGGGGCCTAATCCCTGGGGGTCTCAACCCCAGCTCCAGGGGCCCAACCCCTGGGGGCCCCAACACCAGCTCCAGGGGCCCAACTCCTGAGAGCCCAAACCATAGCTCCAGGGACCTAACCCCTGGGGCTCCAACACCAGATCCAGAGGCCCAACCCCTGAGCGCCCGAACAATACTTCCAGGGGCCGAACCCCTGGGGGCCCCAACACCAGCTCCAGGAGGCCAACCGCTGAGCGCCAGAACCATAGCTCCAGGGGTCTAACCCCTGGGGGTCCCAAAACCAGCTCCAGGGACAAAACCCCTTGGGGCCCCAACACCAGCTCCAGGAGCCCAAGCCCTGGGGGCCCAAACACCAGCTCCAGGGGCCCAACCCCTGAGCGCCCGAACCTTAGCTCCAGGGTCCCAAACCCTGAGCGCCCGAACGATAGCTCCAGGGGCCTCACCCCTGGGGGCCCTAACACCAGCTACAGGGACCCAACCCCTGGGGGCCCCAACACCAGCTCCAGTGGCCCAACCCCTGGGGGCCCCAACAACACCTCCAGGGGTAAAACCCATGAGCGCCCTAACCAAAATTCCAAGGGCCTAACACCTGGGCAACCCAACCCCAGCTCCAAGGATCCAACCCCTGAGTGCCTGAACCAAAGGTCCAGGGGCCTAACCCCTGGGTCCCCAACACCAGTTCTAGGGGTCTAACCCCTGGGGGCTCCACAAAAGCTCCAGGGGCCCAGCCCCTGAGCGCCCGAACCATAGCTCCAGGGGCCTAACTCCTGGGGGCCCGCAACCCAGATCCAAGGGCCTAACCCCTGGGGGCCCCAAGACCAGCTCCAGGGGCCGAACCCCTGAGCGCCCGAACCAAAGCTCCAGGGGCCTAACCCCCGGGGGCCCCAACCCCAGCTCCAGGGGCCCAATCCCCGGGGGCCCCAACAAAAGATCCAGGGGCTCAACCCCTGAGCGCGTTAACCATAGGTCCAGGGGCCTAACCCCTGGGGGCCCCAACCCCAGCTCCAAGGGACCAACCCCTGAGCGCCCGAACCATAGCTCCAGGGGCCTCACCCCTGGGGGCCCGAACACCACCTCCAGGGGCCTAACCCCTAGGGGCCCCAACACCAGCTCCAAGGGTCCAACCCCTGAGCGTTCGAACCATAGCTCCAAGGGCCCGACATCTGGGGGCCCAAACAACAGCTCCAAGCGCCCAACCCCTGAGAGCCCGAACCATAGCTCCAGGGGCCTAACCCCTGGGGGACCCAACACCAGTTCCAGGGGCCTAACCCCTGGGGGCCCCAACACTAGCTCCAGGGGCCCAACCTCTGAGCGCCCTAACCATAGCTCCAGGGGCCCAACCCCTGAGCGCCCGAACCATAGCTCTAGGGGCTCAACCCCTGGGGGCCCCAACACCAGTTCCAGAGGCCCAACCCCTGAGCGCCCGAACGATAGGTCCAGGGGCCTAGCGCCGGGGGGGCCTCAACACCAGCTCCAGGGGCCCAACCCCAGAGCGCCCGAACCATTGCTCCAGGGGTCCACCACCGGACCGCCCGAACCATAGCTACAGGGGCCTCACCCCTGGGGGTCCCAACACCACCTCCAGGGTCACAACCCCTGGGGGCCCCAACACCAGCTCCAGGGGCCCAACCCCTGAGCGCCCGAACCATAACTCCAGTGGCCTGACCCCTGGGGGCGCCAACAAAAGCTACAGGGGCCCAACCCCTGAGCTCCCTAACTATAGCTCCAAGGGCCTAAACCCTGGGCTCCGCAACCCCAGCTCCAAGAGTCCAACAACTGAGCTCCCGAACCATAGCTCCAGGGGCTTAGCCCCCGGGGGACCTAACCCAAGCTCCATGGGCCCCACCCCTGTGGGCCCCAACACCAGCTGCAGGGGCCCAACCCCTGAGCGCCCGAACCATAGCTCCAGGGTCCTAACCCCTGGGGGCCCCAACCGCAGCTCCAAGGGCACAACCCCTGAGCGCCCGAACCATAGCTCCAGGGGCATAACCCCTGGGGGCCCCTACCCAAGCTCCAGTTGCCCAGCCCCTGGGGACTCGAACACCAGCTCCATGGGCGCAACCCCTAAGCACCCGAACTATAGCTCCAGGGGTCTAACCCAGGGGGACCCCAACCCCCGCTCCAGGGGCCCAACCCCTGGGGCCCTCGACCCCAGCTCCAAGGGCCCAGCCCCTGAGCGCCCGAACCATAGCTCCAGGGGCCTAACCACTCGGGGCACCAACACCAGCTCCAGGGGCCCAAACCCTGGGGGCCCCAACACCAGCTCCAGGGGCCCAACCCCTGAGCGCACGAACCATAGCTCCGGGGTCCGAACCCCTGAGCGCCCGAACCATAGCTCCAGGGGCCTAACCCCTGGGGGCCCCAACACCAGCTCCAGGGGCCCGACCCCTGAGCGCCCAAACCATAGCTCCAGGGGCCTAACCCCTGGGGGCTGTAACCCCAGCGGCAAGGTCCAACCCCTGAGCGCCCGAACCATAGCTCCAGGGGCCTAACCCCAGGGGCGCCCACCCCAGCTCCAAGGGCCCAACCCCTGGGGCCCTCGACCCCAGCTCCAGGGGCGCAACCCCTGAGTGCCCGAACCGTAGCTCCAGGGGCCAAACCCCTGGGGGCCCCAACACCAGCTACACGGGCCGAGCCCCTGGGGGCCCCAACACCAGCTACAGGGGCCCAAACCCTGAGCGCCTGAACCATAGCTCCAGGGGCCCAATCCCTGAGCGCCCGAACCATAGCTAAAGGGGCCTAACCCCTGGGGGCCCCAACACCAACTCCAGGGGCTCAACCCCTGAGCGGCCGAAAAATATTTCCAGGGGCCTAACCCCTGGGAGCCCCAACCCCAGCTCCAGGGACCCAAACCCTGGGGGCCCCAACACCAGCTCCAGGGGCCTAACCCCTGAGCGCCCGAACCATAGCTCCAGGGGCCTAAACCTCGTGGGCCCCAACCCCAGCTCCAGGGGCCCAACCCCTCGGGTTCCTAACATCAGCTCCAGGAGCCCAACCCCTGAGGGCTGCAATACCAGCTCCAGGGTCCCAACCCCAGAGCGCCCGAACCATACCTCCAGGGGAACAACCCCTGAGCGCCCGAACCACAGCTCCATGAGCTTCACAACTCGGGGCCTCAACACCAGCTGCAGGGGACCAACCTCCGAGGGACCCAACCACAGCTCCAGGGGCCTAACCCTTGGGGGCCCCAACCCCAGCTCCAGAGGCCTAACAACTGGGGGACCCAACCCCAGCTCCAGGGGCCCAACCCCTGGGGGCCCCAACACCAGCTCGAAGGGCTACACCAGAGCGCCCGAATCATAGCTCCAGGGACCCAAACCCTGAGTGCCCGAATCATAGCTCCAGGGGCCTCACCCCTGGAGGCCCCAACACAAGCTCCAGGGTCCCAACCCCTGGGGGCCCCAACACCAGCTCCAGTGGACCAACCTCTGGTGGCCCCACCACCAGTACCACTTTCCCAACCCCTGGGGGCCCCAACAAGAGCTCCAGGGGCACAACCCCTTAGCGCCCAAACCATAGCTCCGGGGGCCTAACCCCTGGGGGCCCCAACACCAGGTTCAGAAGCCCAACCCCTGGGGGCCCCAACACCAGCTCCAGAGGCCCATCACCAGAGCACCCGAACCATAGCTCCAGGTGCCCAACCCCTGAGAGCCCGAACCATAGCTCCAGGGGCTTCACCCCTGGGGACCCCAACCACAGTTCCAGGGGACCAACCCCAGGGGGCCCCAACACCAGCTCCAGGGGCCCAACACCTGAGCGCCCGAACTATAGCTCCAGGGGCCTAACCCCCGGTGCCTCCAACCCCAGCTCGAGGAGCCCAACACCTGGGGGCCGCAGCACCAGCTCCAGAGGCCCAACCCCTGAGCGCCCGAACCATAGCTCCTGGGGCCTAAGCCCCGGGGGCCCCAACACTTGCTCCAGGTGCGCAACCCCTGTGGGCCCCAACCCCAGCTCCAAGGGCCCAACGCATGAGCGCCCAAACCATAGCTCCAGGGGCCTAACCCCTGGGGGCCTGAACCCCAGCTCCAGGGGCCTAACCCCTGGGGCCCGAAGACCAGCTCCAGGGTCCCAACCCCTGAGCGCCGCAACCATAGCTCCAGGGGCCCAACCAGTGAGAGTCCGAAAAATAGCTCCAGCGGCCTCACCCCTGGGGGCCCCAACACCAGCTCGAAGGGCCCAAACCCTGGGGGCCCCAACCCCAGCTCCAGGGGCCCAACCCCAGAGCGCCCGAACCATAACTCCAGGGGCTCAACCCCTGAGCGCCCGAACCATAGTTCCAGGGGTCTCACCAGAGGGGGCCCCAACAACAGCTCCAGGGGTCCAACCCCTGGGGGCCCCAACACCAGCTCCAGTGGACCAGCCCCTGTGGGCCCCAACACCAGCTCCAAGAGTCCAACCCCTGAGCGCCCGAACCATAGCTCCAGGGGCCCAACCCCTGAGCGCCCGAACCATAGCTCCAATGGTCTCAACCCTCGGGGCCCTAACACCATTTCCTGGGGTCTAACCCCTCGGGGCCCCAACACCAGTTCCAGGGTCCCAACCCCTGGGTTCCACAACACAAGCTCCAGGGGCCCAACCCCTGAGCCCCCTAACCATAGCTTCAGGGGCCTAACCCCCGGGGGTCTCAAACCCAGCTCCAGGAGCCCAAACCCTGGGGGCCCCAACACCAGCTGCAGGGGCCCAACCCTTGGGGTCCCCAACACCAGCTCCAAGGGTCCAACCCCTGAGCGCCCGAAGCATAGCTGCAGGGGTGTAACCCCTGGGGACCCCACCCCAGCTCCAAGGGAACAACCCTTGAGCGCCCGAACCATAGCTCCAGCGGCCTAACCCCTGGGGGCCACAACCCCAGCTCCACGGGCCCAAACCCTGGGGGCCCCAACACCAGCTCCAAGGGCCCAACCCCTGAGCGCCTGAACCATAGCTCCAGGGGCCTAAACCCCGGGGGCCCCAACCCCAGGTCCAGGAGCCCAAACCCTGGGGGCCCCAACACTAGCTCCAGGGGTCCAACCCCTGAAGGCCCGAACAACAGCTGCAGGGGCCCAACCCTTGGGGTCCCCAACACCAGCTCCAAGGGTCCAACCCCTGAGCGCCCGAAGCATAGCTGCAGGGGTGTAACCCCTGGGGACCCCACCCCAGCTACAAGGGAACAACCCTTGAGCGCCCGAACCATAGCTCCAGCGGCCTAACCCCTGGGGGCCACAACCCCAGCTCCACGGGCCCAAACCCTGGGGGCCCCAACCCCAGCTCCAAGGGACCAACCCCTGAGCGCCCGAACCATAGCTCCAGGGTGATAACCTCTGGGGGACCCAACACCAGCTCCAGGGTCCGAACCCCTGGAGGCCCCAGCACCAGCTCCAGGGGCCCAACCCCTTAGCGCCCGAAGCATAGCTCTAGGGGCCTAACCCCTGGGGGCCCCAACACCAGCTCCAGGGGCCAAACCCCTGAGCGCCCGAACCATAGCTCTAGAGGCCTAACCCCTGGGGACGCAGCACCAGTTACAGGGGCCCAGCCCCTGGGGTCCCCAACACCAGCTCCAGTGGCCCAACCCTTGGGGGCCCCAACACCAGCTCCAGGGGCCCAACCCCAGAGCAACCTAGCCATAGCTCTAAGGGTCTAACCCCTGGGCTCCCGAATCCCAGCTCCAAGAGTCGAACCCCTGAGCGCCCGAACCATAGCTCCAGGGGCCCAACCCCTGACCGCCCGAACCATAGCTCCAGGGGCCTAATCCCTGGGGCCCCAACACCAGCTCCAGGGGCCCAACCACTAGGGGTCCCAACACCAGTTCCAGGAGTCCAACCCCTGGGGCCCGAACACCAGCTCCAGGGGCCCAACCCCAGAGCGCACGAACCATAGATCCAGCGGAACAACCCCTGAGCGCCCGAACCATATATACAGGGGCCTCACCCCTGGGGGCCCCAACACCAGCTCCAGGGGCCCAACCGCTGGGGGCCCCAACACCAGCTAAAAGGGTCAAATCCCTGGGGGCACGAACACCAGCTCTAGGGGCCCAACCCCTGAGCGCCCTAACCATAGCTCCAAGGGCCTAACCCCTGGGCTCCCGAACCCCAGCTCCAAGGGTCCAACCCCTGAGTGCCCAAACCATAGCTCCAGCGGCCCAACCCCTGGGGGCCCCAACACCAGCTCAAAGCGCCCAAACCCTGAGCGCCCGAACCATAATTCCAGGGGCCGAACCCCTGAGCGCCCGAACTATAGCTCCAGGGGCCTAACCCCTGTGGTTCCAACACCAGCTAAAAGGGCCCAACCCCTGGGGGCCCCAACACCAGCTCCAGGGGCCCAACCCCTGAGCGCCCAAACCATTGCTGCAGGGGCCTAACCCCCGGGGCCCCCACCCCCAGCTCAATTAGCCCAACCCCTGGGGCCCTCGAACCCAGCTCCAAAGGCCCAATCCCTGAGCGCCCGATCCAAAGCTCCAGAGGCCTAAACGCTGGGGACAACCACCCCAGCTACAAGGGCCCAAACCCTGAGCTCTCGAACCATACCTCCAGGGGCCTAACCTCTGGGGCCCTAACCCCAGCTCCAGGGGTCCAACCCCTGGGGGCCCTAACACCAGCTCCAGGGGCCAAACCCCTGAGCGCCCGAACCATAGCTCTAGAGGCCTAACCCCTGGGGACGCAGCACCAGTTACAGGGGCCCAACCCCTGGGGTCCCCAACACCAGCTCCAGTGGCCCAACCCTTGGGGGCCCCAACACCAGCTAAAGGGGCCCAACCCCTGAGCAACCTAGCCATAGCTCTAAGGGTCTAACCCCTGGGCTCCCCAATCCCAGCTCCAAGAGTCGAACCCCTGAGCGCCCAAACCATAGCTCCAGAGGCCTAACCCCCGGGGGCCCCAACCCCAGCTCCAGGGGCCCAAACCCTGGGGGCCCCAACAGCAGCTCCAAGGGCCCAACCCCTGAGCGCCCGAACCATAACTCCAGGGGCATAACCCCTAAGCCCCAACACCAGCTCCAGGGGCCCAACCCCCGGGGGCTCCAACACCAGTTCCAGGAGCCCAAACCGTGAGCGCCCGAACCATAGCTCCAGGGGCCTAGCCCCTGGGGGCACCAACCCCAGCTCCAAGGGCCCAACCCTTGAGCGCCAGAACCATAGCTACAGGGGCCTAACCCCTGGGGGCCCCAACCGCAGTTGCAAGGGCCCAATCCCTGAGTGCCTGAACCATAGCTCCAGGGGCCTAACCCCTGGGGTCCCAAACAATAGCACCAAGAGCCCAACCTCTGGGGGCCCCGACACCAGCTCCAGGAGAAAAACCCCTGGGGGCACAAGCACCAGCTCCAGGGGCCGAACCCCTGGGGACCCCGACACCAGCTCAAGGAGCCCAACCCCTGGGGGCCCCAACACCAGCTCCAGGGGCCCAACTCCTGAGCGCCCGAATCATAGCTCCAGGGGCCCAACCCCTGAGCGCCCGAACCATAATTCCAGGGTCTTAGCCCCCGGGGGACCCAACCCCAGTTCCATGGGTCCAACCGCTGTGGGCCCCAACACGAGATCCAGGGGCCCAACCCCTCAGCGCCCGAACAATACCTCCAGGGGCCTAACCCCTGGTGACCCCCACCCCAGCTCCAAGGGCTCAACCCCGGGAGGCCCCAACACCAGCTCCTGGGGCCCAACCCCTAAGCACCCCGACCGTAGCTCCAGGGGCGTAACCCCTGGGGGCCCCAACACCAGCTCCAGGGGCACAACCCCTGAGCGAATGAACAATACCTCCAGGGGCCAAACACCTGGAGGCCCCAACACCAGCTCCAGGAGCCTAACCCCTGGGGGCCCCAACACCAGATCCAGGGGCCCAACCCCAGAGCGCCCAAACCATAGCTCCAGCGGCACAGCCCCTGCGGGCCCCAACACCAGCTCCAAGGGCCCAACCACTGAGCGCCCGAACCACAGCTACAGGGGCCCAATCCCTGAGCACCTGAACCATAGCTCCAGGGGACCTAACCAGTGCGGCCCCAACACCAGCTCAAGGGGCTCAACCCCTTGGGGCCCCAACCCTAGCTCCAAGGGTCCAACCCCTGAGCACCAGAACGATAGCTCCAGGGGTCCAACCCTGGGGGCCCAAACAGCAGCTCCAAGGGCCCAACCCCTATACTCTCGAACCATATATCCAGGGGAATAACCCCCCGGGGCCCCAACCCCAGCTCCAAGGGTCCAACCCCTGAGGCCCTCGATCCCAGCTCCAGGGGCCCAACCCCTGAGCACCAGAACGATAGCTCCAGGGGCCCAACCCCTGGGGGCCCCAACACCAGCTCAAAGGGCTCAACCCCTGAGCGACAGAACCATAGCTCCAGGGGCTTAACCTCAGGGTGCCCCAACACCAGCTCCAGGGGCCCAACCCCTGAGCGGTCGAACCATAGCTAAAGGGGCCTAACCCCTGGGGGCCCCAACACCAGCTCCAGGGGCCCAACCCCTGGGGGCCCCAACACCAGCTCCAGGGGCCCAATCCCTGAGCGCTCGAACCATAGCTCCAGGGGTCCAACAACAGAGCGGACGAACAATAGCTCCAGGATCCTAACCCCTGGGGGCCCCAACACCAGCTCCAGAGGCCCCACCCCTGGGGGCCCCAACACCAGCTCCAGGGGCCCAACCCTTGAGCGCCTGAACCATAGCTTCAGGGGCCCAACCCCTGAGCACCCGATCGACAGCTCCAGGGGCCTAACCCCTGGGGCCCCAACACCAGCTGCAGGGGCCCAAACCCTGGGGGCCCCAACACCAGCTCCAGGAGCCCAACCCCTGGGGCCCCAAAATCAGCTCCAGGGGCCCGACCCCAGAGCGCCCGAACCATAGCTCAAGGGGCTCAACCCCTGAGCACCCGAACCATAGCTCCAGGGGCCTCACCCCTGGGTGCCCTAACACCAGCTTCAGGGGCCGAATCCCTGGGGACCACAAAACCAGCTCCTGGGGCCCAACTCCTGAGCGAACGAACCATACTTCCAGGGGCCCAACCCCAGAGCGCCCGAACCACAGCTCCAGGGGCCTAACCCCTGGGGCCAAAAAACCAGCTCCAGGGGCCTATCCCCTGGGGGCCCCAACACCAGCTCCAGGAGCCCAACCCCTGGGGGCCCCAACACCAGCTCCAGGGGCCGAACCCCAGAGCGCCCGAACCATAGCTCCAGGGGCCCAACCCCTGGGGGCCCCAACACGAGCTCAAAGGGCCCAACCCCTGAGCGACAGAAAAACAGCTCCAGGGGATTAACTTCTGGGTGCCCTAACAACAGTTCCAGGGGCCGAATCCCTGGGGGCCCCAACACCAGCTCCAGGGGCCGAACCAATGGGGGCTACAACACCAGTTCCAGGGGCCCAACCCCTGAGCACTCGAACCATAGCTCCAGGGGCGCAACCCCAGAGCGTCCGAACCATATCTCCTGGGGCCTAACCCCTGGGGGCCCCAACACCAGCTCCAGAGGCCCAACCCCTGAGGGCCCCAACACCAGCTCCAGGGGCCCAACCCCTGAGCGCCTGAATCATAGCTCCAGGGGCCTCACCCCTGGGTGCCCTAACACCAGCTTCAGGGGCCGAATCCCTGGGGACCACAAAACCATCTCCTGGGGCCCAACTCCTGAGCGAACGAACCATACTTCCAGGGGCCCAACCCCAGAGCGCCCGAACCACAGCTCCAGGGGCCTAACCCCTGGGTCCACAAAACCAGATCCAGGGGCTCAACCCCTTGGGGCCCCAACCCCAACTCCAAGGGCCCAACCCCTGAGGCCCTCGACCCCAGCTCCAGGGGCCCAACCCCTGAGCACCAGAACCATAACTCCAGGGGTCCAACCTCTGAGGGCCCCAACACCAGCTCCAAGGGCCCAACCCCTGTGCTCTCGAACCATAGATCCAGGGGCCTAACCCCCGGGGGACCCAACCCCAGCTCCAGGGGCCCAACCCCTGGGGACCCCAACACCAGCTCCAGGAGCCCAAAGCCTGGGGGCCACAACACCAGCTCCAGAGGCCAAACCCCAGAGCACCCGAACCATAGCTCCAGGGGCCCAACCCCTGGGGTCCCCAACACGAGCTCAAAGGGCCCAACCCCTGAGCGACAGAACCATAGCTCCAGGGGCCTAACCTCTGGGTACCCCAACACCAGCTCCAGGGGCCGAACCCCTGGGGGACCCAACACCAGCACCAGGGGCCCAACCCTAGAGCGCCCAAACCATAGCTCCAGGGGCCCAACCCCTGGGGGCCCCAACACGAGCTCAAAGGGCCCGACCCCTGAGCGACAGAAAAATAGCTCCAGGGGATTAACTTCTGGGTGCCCTAACACCAGTTCCAGGGGCCGAATCCCTGGGGGCCCCAACACCAGCTCCAGGGGCCCAACCAATGGGGGCTACAACACCAGCTCCAGGGGCCTAACCCCTGAGCGCTCGAACCATAGCTCCAGGGGCCCAACCCCAGAGCGTCCGAACCATATCTCCTGGGGCCTAACCCCTGGGGGCCCCAACACCAGCTCCAGGGGCCCTACCCCTGAGCGCCTGAACCATAGCTCCAGGGGCCTAACCCCTTGGACCCCAACACCCGCTCCAGGGGCTCAAACCCTGGGAGCCTCAACACCAGCTGCAGGGGTCCAACCCCTGAGCGCCCGAACCATAGCTCCAGGGGCCTAACCCCTGTGGACACCAACACCAGCTTCAGAGGCCCAAACCCTAACTGCCCGAACAAAACCTCCAGGGGCGTAACCCCTGGGGGCTCAAACACCAGCTCCCGGGGCCCAACCCCTGAGCCTCCGAACCATAGCTCCAGAGGCCTAACCCCTGGGGGCCCCAACGCCAGCTCCAGGGGCCCAACCCCTGGGGGCCCCAACACTAGCTCCAGGGGCCCAACCCCTGAGCGCCCGAACCATGGCTCTAGGGGCCTAACCACCAAGGGCCCCAACCCCAGCTCCTGGGCCCCAACCCCTGGAGGCCCCAACACCAGCTCCAGGAGCCCAACCCCTAGGGGCCCGAACAACACCTCCAGGGGCCCAACCCCAGAACGCCCGAACCATAGCTCCAGCGGCCTCAACCCTGATGGCCCCAACACAAGCTCCAGTGGCCCAACCCCTGGGGGCCCAAACACCAGCTCCAGAGGCCCAACTCCTCAGCGCCCTAACCATAGCTCCAAGGGCCTAACCCCTGGGCTCCCCAACCCCTGCTCCCAGGGTCCAACCCCTGAGCGCCCGAACCATAGCTGCAGGGGCCAAACCCCTGGGGCCCCAACCCCTGAGTGCCCGAACCATAGCTACAGGGGCCTAACCTCTGGTGGCCCCAACCCCAGCTCAAAGGGTCCAACCCCTGAGCACCCGAACCATATCTCCAGGGGCCTAACCCCCTGGGGCCCCAATCCCTGCTCCATTATCCCAACCCCTGGGGCCCTCGACCCCAGCTCCAAAGACCCAATCCCAGAGCGCCCTAACCATAGCTCCAGTGGCCTAGTCCCTTGGGCCCCAACACCAGCTCCAGGGGCCCAACCCCTGGGAGCCCCAAAAACAGCTCCAGGGGTCCAACCTCTGAGCGCCCGAACCATAGTTCCAGGGGTCAAACCCCTGGGGGCCCCAACATCAGCTACAGGGGCCCAAACCCTGAGCGCCCGAATAATACCTCCAGGGGCGTAACCCCTGGGGGCTCCAACACGAGCTCCAGGGGCCCAACCCCTGAGCACCCGAAACATAGCTCCAGGGGCCTCACACCTGGGGGCCTGAACCCCAGTTCCAAGGGCTGAACCCCTGAGCCCCCGAACCATAGCTCCAGGGGCCTAACCCCTGGGGGCCCCAACCCCAGCTCCAGGGGCCCAACCCCTGGGGCCCTCGACCCCAGCTCCAGGAGCCCAACCCCTGAGCGCCCGAACCATAGCACCAGGGGCCCAATCCCTGTGGGCTCCAACACCAGCTCAAGGGGTCCAACCCCTGGAGGCCCCAACACCAGCTCCAGGAGCCCAACCCCTAGGGGCCCGAACAACACCTCCAGGGGCCCAACCCCAGTACGCACGAGCCATAGCTCCAGGGGCCTCAACCCTGGTGGCCCCAACACAAACTCCAGTGGCCCAACCTCTGGGGGCCCAAACACCAGCTCCAGAGGCCCAACTCCTGAGCGACCTAACCATAGCTCCAAGGGCCTAACCCCTGGGGCCCCAACCCCAGCTCCAGGGGCCCAACCCCTGGGGACCGCAACACCAGCTCCAGGGGACAAACCCCTGAGTGCCCAAACCATAGCTACAGGGGCCTAACCTCTGGGGGCCCCAATCCCAGCTCCAAGGGTCCAACCCCTGAGCACCCGAACCATATCTCCAGGGGTCTATCCCCCTGGGGCCCCAAACCCTGCTCCATTAGCCCAACCCCTGGGGCCCTCGACCCCAGCTCCAAAGACCCAATCCCTGAGCGCCCTAACCATAGCTCCAGGGGCCTAGTCCCTTGGGCCCCAACATCAGCTACAGGGGCCCAAAGCCTGAGCGCCCGAATAATACCTCCAGGGGCGTAACCCCTGGGGGCTCCAACACCAGCTCCAGGGGCCCAACCCCTGAGCACCCGAAACATAGCTCCAGGGGCCTCACCCCTGGGGGCCCGAACCCCAGTTCCAAGGGCTGAACCCCTGAGCGCCCGAACCATAGCTCCAGGGGCCTAACCCATGGGGGCCCAAACCCCAGCTCAAGGGGCCAAACCCCTGGGGCCCTCGACCCCAGCTTCAGGGGCCCAACCTCTGAGCGCCCGAACCATAGCACCAGGGGCGCAATCCCTGGGGGCCCCAACACCAGCTCTAGGGGCCCAACACCAGAGCGCCCGAACCAAAGATCCAGGGTCCCAACCCCTTAGCGCCCGAATCATAGCTCCAGGGGCCTCACCCCTGGGGGCCCCAACACCAGCTCCAGACGCTCAACCCCTGTGATCCCCAACAGCAGCTCCAGTGGCCCAATCCCTGGGGTCCCAAATAGCAGCTCCAGGGGCCCAATCAATGAGAGCACTAACGATAGCTCCAAGGGCCTAATCCCTGGGCGCCCCAACCCCAGCTCCAAGGGTCCAACCCCTGAGCGCCCGAACCATAGCTCCAGGGGCTCAACCCCTGGGGGCCCCAACATCAGCTCCAGAGTCTCAACCCCTAAGCGCCCGAACCATAGTTCCAGGGGCCAAACCCCTGGGGGCCCCAACACCAGCTTCAGGGGCCCAACCCCTGAGCACCCGAACTATAGCTCCAGGGGCCGAACCCCCGGGGGCCCAAATCATACCTCCAGGGGCCTAACCCCCGGGGGCCCGAACAACAGCTCCAGGGGCCCAACCCCTGGGGCCCTCGACCCCAGCTCCAGGGGCCGAACCCCTGAGCGTCCGAACCATAGCTCCAGGGGCCTAACCCCCGGGGGCCCGAACCCCAGCTCCAAGGGCCCAACCCCTGAGCGCCCGAACCATAGCTCCAGGTGCCTGACCCCTGGGGGCCCCTACACCAGCTCCAGGGGCCGAACTAATGGGGGCCCCAACACCAGCTCAAGGGGCCCAATCCCTGAGCGCCCGAGCCCTAGATCCACGGGACCAACCCCTGAGCGCCCGAACAATAGCTCCAGGGGCTTAACCCCTGAGGGCCCGAACACCAGATCCAGGGGCCCAATCCCTAAGCGCCAGAACCATAGCTCCAGGGGCCTAACCCCTGGGGTCCCCAACACCAGCTGCAGGGGCCGAACCCCTGGGGGCCCGGACACCAGCTCCAGGAGCCCAACCCCTGGGAGCCCCAACACCAGCTCCAGGAGCCCAACCTTTGGGGGCCCAAATATCATCTCCAGGGGCCCAACCCCTGAGCACCCGAACCATAGCTCCAGGGGCCCAACCCCTGAGCGCCCGAACCATAGCTCCAGTGGCCTCACCCCTGGGGGCCCCAACACCATCTCCAGGGGCCCAACCTCTGGGGGCCCCAACACCAGCTCCAGTGGCCCAACCCCTGTCGGCCCCAACACCAGCTCCAGGGGCCCAACCCCTGTGCGCCCTAACCATAGCTCCAAGGGTCTAAACCCTGGGCTCCCCAACCCCAGCTCCAAGGGTCCAACCCCTGAGCGCCAGAACCATAGCTCAAGGGACCTAACCCCTGGGGGACCCAACCCCAGCTCAAAGGGCCCAACCCCTGAGCGCCCGAACAATAGCTCCAGGAGCGTAATCCCTGGGGGCCCCTACCCCAGCTCCAGGGGTCCAACCCCTGGGGGCCCCAACACCAGCTCTACGGGCCGAAACCCTGAGCGCCCGAACTATTGCTCCAGGGGCCTATCCCCCGGGCGCCCCAACCCCAGCTCAAGAGGCCCAACCCCTCGGGCCCTCAACCCCAGCTCCAGGGGTCCAGCCCCTGAACGCCCGAACCATAGCTCCAGGGGCCTAACCCCTGGGGCCCCAACACCAGCTCCAGGGGCCCAAACCCTGAGCGCCCGAACCAAAGCTCGAGGGGCCTAACCCCTGAAGGCCCCAACACAAGCTCCAGGTGCCCAACCCCTGGGGGCCCCAACACCAGAGCCAGGGGCCCAACCCCTGAGCGCCCGAACCATAGCTCCAGGGGCCTAACCCCAGAGCGCCCGAACCATAGCTCCAGGAGCCTAACCCTCTTGCGGTCCCAACACCAGTTCCAGGCACCCAACCCCTGAGCGTCTGAACCATAGCTCTAGGGGCCGAACCCCCGGAGGTCCCAACCCCAGCTCCAGGGGCCCAGTCCCAGGGGCCCTCGACCCCAGCTCCAGGGGCCCAACCCCAGAGTGACCGAACCATAGCTCCAGGGGCCTAAACCCTGGGGGCCCCAACACCAGCTCCAGGGGCCGAACCCCTGGGGGCACCAACACCAGCTGCAGGGACCCAAACACTGAGCACCGGAACAACAGCTCCAGGGGTCTAACCCCTGGGGACCCCACTCCAGCTGCAACGGACCAACCACTGAGCGCCCGAACCATAGCTCCAGGAGCCTAACCCCTGGGGGACCAAACCCCAACTCCAGGGGCCCAACCAATGGGGGCCCCAACACCAGCTCAAGGGGACCAACCCCTGGGGTATTCGACCGCAGCTCCAGGGGCCCAACCCCTGAGCGCCCAAACCAGAGCTCGAGGGGCCCAATCCCTGAACGCCCGAATCATAGCTCAACGGGCCTAACCCCTGGGGACACAACACCAGCTCCAGGGGCCCAACCCCTGGGAGCCCCATCACGAGTTCCAGGGGCCCAACCCCTGAGCGCCCGAACCATAGCTCCAGAGGCCTAACCCCTGGGGCCCCAACACCAGCTCCAGGGGCCCAACCCCTGAGCACCCGAACTATAGCTCCAGGGGCCGAACCCCAGAGCGCCCGAACCATAGCTCCAGGGGCCAAACCCCTGTGGGCCCCAACCCGAGATCCAGGGGCCCAACCCCTGGGGACCCCATCACCAGCTCCAGGGGACGAACCCCTGAGCGCCCGATCCATAGCTCCAGGGGCCTAACCTCAGGGTGCCCCAACACCAGCTCCAGGGGCCGAACCACTGGGGGCCCCAACACCAGCTCCAGGGACCCAAACACTGAGCGCCGGAACCAGAGCTCCAGGGGCCCAACCCCTGAGTGCCCGAAACATAGCTCCAGGGGCCTAACCCCTGGGGGCCCAACCCCTTAGCGCCCGAACTATAGCTCCAGGGGTCTAACCCCTGGGGACCCCACCTCAGCTCCAACGGCCCAACCTCTGAGCGCCCGATCCATAGCTCCAAGAGCCTAAAGCCTGGGGGACCAAACCCCAGCTCCAGGGGCCCAACCAATGGGGGCCCCAACACCAGCTCCAGGGGACCATCCCCTGAGCTCCAGAACCATAGCTCCAGGGGCCAACCCGCAGGGGGCCCCAACCCCAGCTCCAGGGGCCCAACCCCTGGGGTACTCGACCCCAGCTCCAGGGGCCCAACCCCTGAGTGCCCGAACTATAGCTTCAGGGGCCCAATCCTTGAGCGCCCGAATCATAGCTCCAGGGGCCTAACCCCTGGGGACCCCAACACCAGCTCCAGGGGCCCAACCCCTGGGGGCCCCAACACCAGCTCCAGGGGCCCAACCCCTGAGTGCCCGAACCATAGCTCCGGGGGCCTAACCCCTGGGGCCCCAACACCAGCTCCAGGGGCCGAACCCCTGAGCGCCCGAACCATAGCTCCAGGAGCCTAACCCATGGAGACCCCAACACCAGCTCCAGGGGCCCAACCTCTGAGCGCCCGAGCCATAGCTCCAGGGGCCCAACCCCTGAGCGGACGAAGCATAGCTCCAGTGTTCTCACCCCTGGGGGCCCCATGACCAGCTCCAGGGGCCCAACCCCTGGGGGCCCCAACACCAGCTCCAGTGGCAAAACCCCTTGGGTCCCCAACACAAGCTCCAGGGGGCCAACTCCTGAGCGCCCTAACCATAGCTCCAAGGGCCTAACCAATGGGCTAGACAAAACCAGCTCCAAGGTCAAACCCCTGAGCGCTCGAACCATAACTACAGGGGCGTGAACCTGGGAGACTCAGCCCCAGCTCCATTAGCCCAACCCCTGGGACCCTCGACTCCACCTCCAAGGGCCCAAACCCTGAGCGCCCGAACCATAGCTCCAGGGACCTAACCCCCGGGGGCCCCAACCCCAGCTCCAGGGGCCAAACCCCTGGGTGCCCAAACCCCAGCTCCATGGGCCCAACGTCTGAGCGCCCGAACACTAGCTCCAGGGGCCTAACCCCTGGGGGCAACAACCGCAGTTCCAGGTGCCCAACCCATGGGGACAACAACACCAGCTCCAGGGGCCCAACCCCTGAGCGCCCAAAACATAGCTCCAGAGGCCTAACCCCCGGGGGCCCCAACCCCAGCGGCCCAGCCTCTAGGGGCCGCAACACCAGCTCCAGGGGCCCAATCCCTGAGCACCCGAACCATAGCTCCAGTTGCCTAACCCCTGGGGGCCCCAAACCCAGCTCCAGGGGCCCAACCCCTGGGGGCCCCAACACCAGTTCCAGGGGCACAACCCCCTGAGCGCCCGAACCATAGCTCTAGGGGACTAACCCCTGGGGGCCCCCACCCTAGCTCCAAGGGCCCAACCCCTGAGCGTCCGAACCATAGCTCCAGGGGCCCAATCCTTGGGGACCCCAACTCCACGTAAAGAGGCCCAAGCCCTGAACGCCCGAACCATAGCTCCAGGGGCCTAACCCCTTGGATCTCAACACCAGCTCCAGTCGCCCAACCCCTGGGAGCCCCAACACCAGCTCCAGAGGCCCAACCCCTGAGCGCCCGAACCATAGCTCCAGGGGCCTAATCCCTGGGGGACCCTACTCCAGCTTCAGGGGCCCAACCCCTGGGGGCCCCAACACTAGCTCCACGGGACCAATCCCTAAGCACCAGAACTATAGCTCCAGGGGCATAAGCCCCGGGGGCCCCAAACCCAGCTCCACGGGCCCAACCCCTGGGGCCCTCGACCCCAGTTCCAGGAGCCGAACCCCTGAGAGCCCGAACCACAGTTCCAGGGGCCTAACCTCCAGGGGCCCCAACCCCAGCTTCAAGGGTCTAAACCCTGAGCGCCCGAACCAAAGCTCCAGGGTCCTAACCCCTGGGGGCCCCAACACCAGCTCTAGGGGCCCAAACCCTGGGCGCCCCAACACCAGCTCCAGGGGCCCAACCCTTGAGTGCCAGAACCATAGCTCCAGGGGCCCAAACCCTGAGCACCCGAACCATAGCTCCAGTTGCCTAACCCCTGGGGGCCCCAAACCCAGCTCCAGGGGCCCAACCCCTGGGGGCCCCAACACCAGTTCCAGGGGCACAACCCACTGAGCGCCCGAACCATAGCTCTAGGGGACTAACCCCTGGGGGCCCCCACCCTAGCTCCAAGGGCCCAACCCCTGAGCGTCCGAACCATAGCTCCAGGGGCCCAATCCTTGGGGACCCCAACTCCACGTAAAGAGGCCCAAGCCCTGAACGCCCGAACCATAGCTCCAGGGGCCTAACCCCTTGGATCTCAACACCAGCTCCAGTCGCCCAACCCCTGGGAGCCCCAACACCAGCTCCAGAGGCCCAACCCCTGAGCGCCCGAACCATAGCTCCAGGGGCCTAATCCCTGGGGGACCCTACTCCAGCTTCAGGGGCCCAACCCCTGGGGGCCCCAACACTAGCTCCACCGGCCCAATCCCTAAGCACCCGAACTATAGCTCCGGGGGCATAAGCCCCGGGGGCCCCAAACCCAGCTCCACGGGCCCAACCCCTGGGGCCCTCGACCCCAGTTCCAGGAGCCGAACCCCTGAGCGCCCGAACCACAGTTCCAGGGGCCTAACCCCCAGGGGCCCCAACCCCAGCTTCAAGGGTCCAAACCCTGAGCGCCCGAACCAAAGCTCCAGGGTCCTAACCCCTGGGGGCCCCAACACCAGCTCCAGGGGCCCAAACCCTGGGCGCCCCAACACCAGCTCCAGGGGCCCAACCCTTGAGTGCCAGAACCATAGCTCCAGGGGCCCAAACCCTGAGCACCCGAACCATAGCTCCAGTTGCCTAACCCCTGGGGGCCCCAAACCCAGCTCCAGGGGCCCAACCCCTGGGGGCCCCAACACCAGTTCCAGGGGCACAACCCACTGAGCGCCCGAACCATAGCTCTAGGGGACTAACCCCTGGGGGCCCCCACCCTAGCTCCAAGGGCCCAACCCCTGAGCGTCCGAACCATAGCTCCAGGGGCCCAATCCTTGGGGACCCCAACTCCACGTAAAGAGGCCCAAGCCCTGAACGCCCGAACCATAGCTCCAGGGGCCTAACCCCTTGGATCTCAACACCAGCTCCAGTCGCCCAACCCCTGGGAGCCCCAACACCAGCTCCAGAGGCCCAACCCCTGAGCGCCCGAACCATAGCTCCAGGGGCCTAATCCCTGGGGGACCCTACTCCAGCTTCAGGGGCCCAACCCCTGGGGGCCCCAACACTAGCTCCACGGGACCAATCCCTAAGCACCAGAACTATAGCTCCAGGGGCATAAGCCCCGGGGGCCCCAAACCCAGCTCCACGGGCCCAACCCCTGGGGCCCTCGACCCCAGTTCCAGGAGCCGAACCCCTGAGAGCCCGAACCACAGTTCCAGGGGCCTAACCTCCAGGGGCCCCAACCCCAGCTTCAAGGGTCTAAACCCTGAGCGCCCGAACCAAAGCTCCAGGGTCCTAACCCCTGGGGGCCCCAACACCAGCTCTAGGGGCCCAAACCCTGGGCGCCCCAACACCAGCTCCAGGGGCCCAACCCTTGAGTGCCAGAACCATAGCTCCAGGGGCCCAAACCCTGAGCACCCGAACCATAGCTCCAGTGGCCGAACCCCTGGGGGCCCCAACACCAGTTCCAATTGCCCAACCCCTGGGGGCCCCAACACCAGCATCAGGGGCCCAACCCCTGGGGGCCCCAACCGCAGTTCCAGGCGCCCAACCCATTGGGACCCCAACACCAGCTCCAGGGGCCCAACCCTGAGCGCCCAAACCACAGCTCCAGAGGCCTAACCCCCGGGGGCCCCAACCCCAGCTCCAGGGGCCCAACCTATGGGGGCCCCAACACCAGCTCCAGGGGCCCAATCCCTGAGCGCCCGAATCATAGCTCCAGGGGCCCAACCCCTGGGGGCCCCAACACCAGTTCCAGGGGCACAACATCCTAAGCGCACGAACCATAGCTCTAGGGGACTGACCCCTGGGGGCCCCCACCCCAGCACCAAGGGCCCAAACCCTGAGCGTCCGAACCATAGCTCCAGGGGCCTAAACCCTGGGGGCCCCAATCCCACCTCCATGGTCCCAATCCTTGGGGACTCCAACTCCACGTAAAGAGGCCAAAGCCCTGAGCGCCCGAACTATAGCTCCAGGGGCCTAACCCCTTGGATCTCAACACCAGCTCCAGTGGCCCAACCCCTGGGAGCCCCAACACCAGCTCCAGGGGCCCAACCCCTGAACGCCCGAACCATAGCTCCAGGGGCCTAATCCCTGGGGGACCCTACTCCAGCTTCAGGGGCCCAACCCCTGGGGGCCCCAACACCAGCTCCACGGGCCCAATCCCTAAGCGCCTGAACTATAGCTCCTTGGGCCCAACCCCTGGGGGCCCCAACACCAGCTCCAGGGGCCCAACCCCTGAGCGCCCGAACCATAGCTCCAGGGGCCTAACCCCCGGGGGCCCCAACCCCAGCTCCAGGGGCCCAAGCCCAGGGGGCCCAAACACCAGCTCCAGGGGCCCAACCCCTGAGTTACCAAGCCATAGATCCAGGGGTCTAACCCCCGGGGGCCCCAATCCCAGCTCCAGGGGGCCAACCCCTGGGGGCCCCAACACCAGCTCCAGGGGCCCAACCCCTGAGCGTCCGAACCATAGCTCCAGGAGACAAACCCCTGGGGGTGTCAACACCAGCTCCAGGCGCCAAACCCCTGAGATCCCGAACCATAGCTCCAGGGGCCTAACCCCTGGGGGACCCAACCCCAGCTCCAAGGACCCAACCCCAGAGCGACCGAACCATAGTTGAAGGGGCCTAACACCTTGTGGCCCCAACCCCAGATACAGGGGACCAACCCCTGGGGGCCCCAACACCAGCTCCAGGGGCCTAACCACTGAGCGCCCGAACCATAGTTCCAGGGGCCTGAGAACTGAGGGC
The DNA here is from genome assembly GCF_025201925.1 of Gopherus flavomarginatus. Taxonomy (NCBI): domain Eukaryota; kingdom Metazoa; phylum Chordata; order Testudines; family Testudinidae; genus Gopherus; species Gopherus flavomarginatus. The sequence goes on along the minus strand of NW_026114961.1, from coordinate 8,065 downwards.
CCCAACACCAGCTCCAGGGGCCCAACCCCTGGGGGCTCCAACACCAGCTCCAGGGGCCCAACCCCTGGGGGCCCCAACACCAACTCCAGGGGCCCAACCCCTGAGCGCCCGAACAATACCTGCAAGGGCCTAACCCCTGGGGGCTCCAACACTAGCTCCAGGAGCCCAACCCCTAGGGGCCCCAATACCAGCTTCAGGGGCCCAACCCCAGAGCGCCTGAACCATAGCTCCAGGGACCCAACCCCTGAGCGGCCGCACCATAGTTCCAGGCGCCTCAGAACTGAGGGCCCCAACACAAGCTCCTGAGGCCAAGCCCCTGAGCGCCCTAACCATAGCTCCAGGGGCCTAACCCCCGGGGTCCCAACACCAGCTCCAGGGGCCCAAGCCCTGGGGGCCCCAACACCAGCTCCAGGGGCCCAACCCCTGAGCGCCCGAACCATAGCTTCAGGGGCCCAACCCCTCGAGGACCCAAAACCAGCTCCAGTGGCACAACCAATGAGCGCCCGAACAATACCTTCAGGGGCCTAACCCCTGGGGACCCCGACACCAGCTTCAGGGGCCCAACCCCTGAGCGCCAGAACCATAGCTCCAGGGGCCTAACCCCTGGGGGCCCTCACCCCAGTTCCAAGGGCCCAACCCCTGAGCGCCCGAACCATAGCTCCAGGGGCCTAATCCCTGGGGGCCCTCACCCCAGTTCCAAGGGCCCAACCCCTGAGCGCCCGAACCATAGCTCCACGGGCCTAACCCCTGGGGGCCCCAACCCAAGCTCCAGGGGCCCAACCCCTGGAGGCAGCAACAGCAGCTAAAAGGGCCGAACCCCTGAGGGCCCGAACCATAGCTCTTGGGGCCTAACCCCTGGGGCCCCAACACAAGCTCCAGGGGCCCAACCCCTGGGGGCCGCAACAGCAGTTCCAGATGCCCAACAGCTGAGCGCTCGAACCATAGCTCCAGGGCCCTAACCCCTGGGGGCCCGAACACCAGCTCCAGGGGCCCATCCGCTGAGCGGCCGAACTATACCTCCAGGGGCCTAACCCCTCGGGGCCCCAACACCAGCTCCAGGGGCCCAACCCCTGAGCGCCCGAATCATTGCTCCAGGGGCCTAACCCCTGGGGGCCCTACCCCAGCTCCAGGGGTCAAACCCCCGGAGGTCCCAACCCCAGCTCCAGGGGCCCAACCCCTGGGGGCCCCAACACCAGCTCCAGGAGCCCAACCCCTGAGCGCCCTAACCAAAGCTCCAGGAGCCTAACCCCAGGAGCTGGGGTTGGGGCCCCCGGGGGTTAGGCTCCTGGAGCTCTGGTTCGGGCACTCAGGGGTTGGGCCCTTGGAGCTGGGGTTTGGGCCCCCGGGGGTTAGGACCCTGGAGCTATGGTTCGGGCGCTCAGGGGTTGGGCCCGTGGAGCTGCGTTCGGGGCCCCCAGGGGTTAGGCCCCTGCAGCTATGGTTCGGGCCCTCAGGGGTTGGGCCCTTGGTGCTGAGGTTGGGGCCCCCTGGGGTAGGCCCCTGGAGCTATGGTTCGGGCACTCAGGGGTTAGGCCCTTGGAGCTGGGGTTTGGGCCCCCGTGGATTTGGCCCCTGGAGCTATGGTTCAGGCGCTCATGGGTTGGGCCCTTGGAGCTAGGGTTGCGGCCCCCAGGGGTTAGGCCCTTGGAGCTATTGTTCAGGCGCTCAGGGGTTGGGTCCCTGGAGCTGGTGTTGGGGACCCAGGGGTTAGGCCCCTGGAGCTATGGTTCGGGCGCTCAGGGGTTGGGCCCCTGGGGCTGTTGTTGGGGCCCCCAGTGGTTGGGCTCCTGGAGCTGGTGTTGGGGCCCCCAGGGGTTTGGCCTCTGGAGCTGGGGTTGGGGCCCCCAGGGGTTAGGCCCCTGGAGCTATGGTTCGGGCGCTCAGGGGTTGGGCCCCTGGACCTAGTGTTGGTGCCCCCAGGGGTTGGGCCCCTGGAGCTGGGGTTGGGGGCCCCAGGGGTTAGGCCCCTGGAGCTATGGTTCCGGCGCTTAGGGGTTAGGCCCCTGGAGCTGGTGTTCAAGCCCCCAGTGGTTAGGCCCCTGGAGTTTTGGATCGGGCGCTCAGGGGTTGGGCCCTTGGAGCTGGCGTGGGTGCCGCCAGGGGTTAGGCCCCTGGTGCTATGGTTCGGGCGCTGAGGGGTTGGGTCCCTGGAGCTATGGTTCGGGCACTCTGGTTTTTGACCCCTGGAGCTGCTGTTGGGGCCCCCAGGGGTTGGGCTCCTGGAGCTGGTGTTTGGGCCTCCGGGGGTTAGGCCCCTGGAGCTATGGTTCGGGCGCTCAGTGGTTGGGCCCCTGGAGCTGGTGTTTCGGCCCCCAGGGGTTGGGCCCCTGGAGCTGGTGTTTGCGCCTCCAGGGGTTGGAGCACTGGAGCTGGTGTTGGGGCCCCCAGCGGTGAGGCGCCTGGAGCTATGGTTCGGGCGCTCAGGGGTTGGGGCCCTGGAGTTAGGGTGGGGGCCCCCAGGGGTTAGGCCCTTGGAGCTATGGCTAGGGCACTGAGGCGTTCGGGCCCTAGAGCTGGTGTTGGGGCCCCCAGGGGTTGGGCCCCTGTAGCTGGTGTTGGGGCCCCCAGGGCTGAGGCCCCTGCAGCTATGGTTCGGGCGCTCAGGGGTTGGGGCCCTGGAGCTATGGTTCAGGCGCTCAGTGGTTGGGCCCCTGGAGCTGGTGTTTCGGCCCCCAGGGGTTGGGCCCCTGGAGCTGGTGTTTGCGCCTCCAGGGGTTGGAGCACTGGAGCTGGTGTTGGGGCCCCCAGCGGTGAGGCGCCTGGAGCTATGGTTCGGGCGCTCAGGGGTTGGGGCCCTGGAGTTAGGGTGGGGGCCCCCAGGGGTTAGGCCCTTGGAGCTATGGCTAGGGCACTGAGGCGTTCGGGCCCTAGAGCTGGTGTTGGGGCCCCCAGGGGTTGGGCCCCTGTAGCTGGTGTTGGGGCCCCCAGGGCTGAGGCCCCTGCAGCTATGGTTCGGGCGCTCAGGGGTTGGGGCCCTGGAGCTATGGTTCAGGCGCTCTGGGGTTGGGCCCCTGGAGCTGGTGTTGGGTCCCCCAGCGGTTGAGCTCCTGGAGCTGGTGTTGGGATCCGCAGGAGTTGGGCCCCTGGGGTTGGGGTCGTATCCCCCGGAGGTTAGGCCCCTGGAGCTATGGTTTAGGCGCTCAGGGGTTGGGCCCCTGGAACTGGTGTTGGGGCCCCCAGGAGTTGGGGCCCTGGAGCTGGGGTTGGGGCCCCTGGGGGTTAGGCCCCTGGAGCTATGGTTCGGGCGCTCAGTGGTTGGGCCCTTGGAGCTGGGGTGGGGGCCCCCGGGGTTAGGCCCCTGGAGCTATGGTTTAGGCGCTCAGGGGTTGGGCCCCTGGAACTGGTGTTGGGGCCCCCAGGAGTTGGGCCCCTGAAGCTGGGATTGGGGCCCCCAGAGGTTAGGCCCCTGGAGCTATGGTTCGGGCTCTCAGGGGTTGGGCCCCTGGAGCTGGTGTTCGGGCCCCCATGGTTTAGGCCCCTCGAGGTATTGTTCGGGCGCTCAGGGGTTGGGCCCCTGGACCTGGTGTTGGGGCCCCCAGGGGTTAGGCCATTGGTGCTATGGTTCGGGCACTCTGGGGTTGGGCCCCTGGAGCTGGGGTTTGGGCCCCTGGGGGATAGGCCCCTGGAGCTATGGTTCAGGCGATCAGGGGTTGAGTCCCTGGAGCTGGTGTTGCGGTCCCCAGGGGTTGGGCCCCTGGAGCTGGTGCTGGGGCCCCCAGGGGTTAGGCCCCTTGAGCTATGGTTCGGGCGCTCAGCGGTTGGGCCCTTGGAGCTAGGGTGGGGGCCCCCAGGGGTTAGGCCCCTGGAGCTATGGTTCGGGCGCTCAGGGGTTGGGCCTCTGGGGCTGGTGTTGGGGCCCCCAGGAGTTAGGCCTTTGGAGGTATTGTTCGGGCGTTCAGGGGTTGGGCCCCTGGAGCCGGTGTTGGGGCCCCCAGGGGTTGGTCGCTGGAGCTGGTGTTGGGGCCCCCAGGAGTTGGGCCCCTGGATCTGGTGTTCTAGCCCCCAGGGTTAGGCGCCTGGAGCTTTGGTTCGGGCACTCAGGGGTTGGGCCCTTGGAGCTGGGGTAGGGGCCCCCAGGGGTTAGGCCCCTGGAGCTATGGTTCGGGCGCTCAGGGGTTGGACCCCTGGATCTGGTGTTGAGGACCCCAGGGGTTGGGCCCCTGGAGCTGGGCTTAGGGCCTCCGGGGGTTAGGCCCCTGGGGCTCTGGTTCGGGTACTCAGGGGTTGGGCTCTTGGAGCTTTGGTTTGGGCCTCCGGGGGTTAGGACCCTGGAGCTATGGTTTGGGCGCTCAGGGGTTGGGCTCTTGGTGCTGAGGTTGGAGCCCCCAGGGGTAGGCCCCTGGAGCTATGATTCGGGCACTCAGGGGTTGGTCCGTTGGAGCTGGGGTTTGGGCCCCCGTGGGTTAGGCCCCTGGAGCTATAATTCGGGAATCACCCCTGGGGGCCCTAACACCAGCTACAGGGGCCCAACCATTGGGAGCCCCGACACCAGCACCAGGGGCCTAACCCCTGGGGGCCCCCACCCCAGCTCCATGGGCCCAATCCCTGAGCGCCCGAATCATAGCTCCAGGGGCCTAACATCGGGGAGCCGCAACCCCAGCTCCACAAGCTCAACCCCTAGGGGCCTAAAACACCAGCTCCAGGGGCCAGACCCCTGAGCGTCCGAACCATAGCTCTAGGGGCCTAACCCCTGGGGTCTCCAACCCCAGCTCCAGGGTCCTAACCCCTGAGGGCCCCAACTCCAGCTCCAGGGGCCCAACCCCTGAGCACCCGAACCATAGCTCCAGGGGCCTAACCCCTGAAGGCCCACAAACCAGCTCCAAGGGCCTAACCCCTGAGCGCCCAAACCACAGCTCCAGGGGCCTAACCCCTGGGGGTCCCAACACCAGCTCCAGGGGCCGAACCCCTGAGAACCCGAACTATAGCTCCAGGGGCCGAACCCCTGGGGGCCCCAACACCAGCTCCAGGGGCCGAACCCCTGAGAACCCGAACTATAGCTCCAGGGGCCCAACCCCTGGGGGCCACAACACCAGCTCCACGGGCCCGACCCCTAAGCTCCCGAACAATACCTCCAGGGGCCTAACCCCTGGGGGCCCCAACACCAGCTCCAGGGGCCCAACCCCTGAGAACCCGAACTATAGCTCCAGGGGCCGAACACCTGAGCGCCCGAACCATAGCTCCAGGGGCCTAACCCCCGGGGCTCCCAAAACCAGCTTCAGGGGCTCAACCCCTGGGGACCCCAACACCAGTTCCAGGGGACCAACCCCGGAGCGCCCGAACCATAGCTTTAGGGGCCTAACTCCTGGGGGCACCAACACGAGACCCAGGGGCGCAACCACCGAGCGCCCGAATAATACCTCCAGGGGTTTCACCCCTGGGGGCCGCAACACCAGCGCCAGGGGACCAACCCCTGAGCGCCTGAACCATAGCTCCAGGGGCTAAATCCCTGAGTGCCCCCACCTCAGCTCGAAGGGCCCAAGCCCTGAGAGCCCGAATAATAGTTCCAGGGGCCTAACCCCTGGGGGCCCCAACACCAGCTCCAGAGGCCCAACCCCTGGGGGCCCCAACACCAGCTCCTGGGGCCCAACCCCTGAGCGCCAGAACCATGGCTCCAGGGGCCTAACATCGGGGAGCCCCAACCCCAGCTCCACAGTCTCAACCCCTGGGGGCCTAAAACACCAGCTCCAGGGGCCCAACCCCTGAGCGTCCGAACCATAGCTATAGGGGCCTAACCCCTGGGGGCCTCCAACCCCAGCTCCAGGGTCCTAACCCCTGAGGGCCCCAACGCCAGCTCCAGGGACTCAACCCCTGACATCCGAACCATAGCTCCAGGGGCCTAACCCCTGAGGGCCCCCAAACCAGCTCCAAGGGCCTAACCCCTGAGCGCCCAAACCACAGCTCCAGGGGCCTAACCCATGGGTGCCCCAATCCCTGGGGGCCCCAACCCCTGGTTGCCCCAACACCAGCTGCAGGGATCCAACCCCTGAGCGCCCGAACCATAGCTCCAGGGGCCTAACCCCCGGGGGCCCCAACCCCAGCTCCAGGTGCCCAACCCCTGGGGCCCTCGACCCCAGTTCCAGGGGCCCAACCCCTGAGCACCTGAACCATAGCTCCAGAGGCCTAACCCCCAAGCGCCCGAACCATAGCTCCAGGGGCCTAACCCCTTGGGTCCCAACACCAGCTCCAGGGGCCCAAGCCCTGTGGGCCCCAACACCAGCTCCATGGGCCCAACCCCTGAGCGCCCGAATCATAGCTCCAGGGGCTTAACCGCTGGAGGACACAACACTAGCTCCAGAGGCCCAACCAATGAGCGCCCGAACAATTACTCCAGGGGCCCAACCCCTGGGGGCCCCAACACCAGCTCCAGGGATCCAACCCCTGAGCGCCCGAACCATAGCTCCAGGGGCCTAACAACCGGGGGCCCCAACCCGAGCTCCAGGGGCCCAACCCCTGGGGCCCTCGACCCCACCTCCAGGGGACCGATCCCTGAGCACCCGAACCATAGCTCCAGAGGACGAACCCCTGAGCGCTCGAACCATAGCTCCAGGGGCCTAACCCCTGGGGTCCCAACACCAGCTCCAGGGGCCCAAGCCCTGGGGGCCCCAACACCAGCTCCAGGGGCCCAACCCCTGGGGGCCCAACACCAGCTCCAGTGGCCCAAACCCTGAGCGCCCGAACCATAGCTCCAGGGGCCGAACCCCTGGGGGTCCTAACACCAGCTCCAGTGGCCCAACCGCTGAGCGCCAGAACCATAGCTCCAGGGGCCTAACCCCGGGAGCCCTCACCCCAGCTCGAAGTGCCCAACCCCTGAGCACCTGAACCATAGCTCCAGGGGCCTAAGCCCTGGGGGCCCCAACCCCAGCTCCAGGGGCCCAACCCCTGGGGGCCCCAACACCAGGTCCAGGGGCCCAACCCCTGAGCGCCCGAACCATAGCTCCTGGGGAACAACCCTTGAGCGCCCGAACCATAGCTCCAGGGGCCTAACCCCTGGGGGCCCCAACACCAGCTCCAGGGGCCCAACCCGTGAGTGCCTCAACCATGGCTCCAGGGGCCTAACCCCTGGGATCCCAACACCAGCTCCACGGACCCAACCCCTGAGCGCCCGAACCATAGCTCCAGCGGCCTAACCCCTGGGGCCCCAACTCCAGCTCCAGGGGCCCAACCCCTGAGCGTCCTAACAATACCTCCAGGGGCCTAACCCCTGGGGTCCCCAACACCAGCTCCAGGGGCCCAAAACCTGAGCCCCCGAACCATAGCTCCAGGGGCCTAACCGCTGGGGGACCCAACCCCAGCTCCAGAGGCCCAACCGCTGGGGGCCCCAACCCCAGCTCCACGGGCCCAACCCCTGTGGGCCCCAACACCACCTAAATGGGCCCAACCCCTGAGTGCCCGAACCATAGCTCCAAGGGCCTAACCCCTGGGGGCCCCAACCCCAGCTCTATGGCCCAACCCCTTGGAGCCCGAAAACCAGATCTTGGGGCCCAAACCCTGAGCGCCCGAACCATAGCTCCAGGGGCCTAACCCCCGGGGGCCCCAACCCCAGCTCCAGGGGTCCAAACCCTGGGGTCCCCAACACCAGCTCCAGGAGCCCAACCCCTGGGGGCCCCAACACCAGCTCCAGGAGCCCAACCCCTGGGGGAACCAACACCAGCTCCAGGAACCCAACCCCTGGGGGCCCCAACACCAGCTCCAGAGGCCCAACTCCCGGGGGCCCGAACCCCAGCTCCATTAGCCCAACCCCTGGGGCCCTCGACCCCAGCTCCAAGAGCCCAACCCCTGAGCGCCCGAACCATAGCTCCAGGGGCTAATCTCTGGGGGCCCCCACCCCAGCTCCAAGGGCCCAACCCCTGAGCGCCCGAACCATAGCTCCAAGAGCTTAACCCCTGGGGGCCCCAACCCCAGCTCCAGGGGCCCAGCCCCTGGGGGCCCCAACACCAGCTCCAGGGTCCCAACCCCTGAGCGCCCGAACCATAGCTCTAGCGGCCTAACCCCCGGGGGCCCCAACCCCAGCTCCAGGGGCCCAACCCCTGGTGGCCCCAACACTAGCTCCAGTGGCCCAACCCCT
>NW_026114960.1:0-30020 GCF_025201925.1 Gopherus flavomarginatus | reverse complement strand
TGCCTTCTCTCCCTAGCTCTGTGAGACCAATGGGGAGCGGCCATACCTGAGCGAATAGGGCGCTGCCTTGTCTCCCTAGGTCTGCGAGACCACTGGGGATCGGACCTTCCTGCGGGATTAGGCGCGCTGCCTTCTCTCAATAGCTCTGTGAGACCACTGGGGAGGATCCGTTCCTGCGGGATTAGGACGCTGCCTCCTCTCCCTACCTCTGCGAGACCACTGAGGAGCGACCATTCCTGTGGGATTAGGGCGCCGCCCTTCTCTCCCTAGGTCAGAGAGACCACAGGGGAGCGGCGCTTCCTGCGGGATTAGAGTGCTGCCAACTCTCCCTAGGTTTGTGAGACCACTGGGGAGCGACGCTTCCTGTGTGATTAGGGCGCTGCCTTCTCTCCCTAGCTCTGCGAGACCAGTGGGAGCGGCCCTTCCTGCGGGATTAGGGCGCTGCCTCCTCTCTCTATCTCTGCGAGACCACTGTGGACCGGCCCTTCCTGCGGCATTAGGGTGCTACCTTCTCTCCTTAGCCTGCGAGACAACTGGGGAGCGGCCCTTTCCTGCGGGAATAGCACGCTGCCTTCTCTCCCTAGCTCTACGAGACCACAGGCGAGGCGTGCCTTCCTGCGGGGCGGGGCGCTGGCTTCCCTCTCCAATCTCTGTGAGACCATAGGGGAGCGGGCCGTTTCCTGCGGGATTAGGGCTCTACCTATCTCTCCCTAGCTCTGCGAGACCACTAGGGAGCGGCCGTTCCTGAGGGAATTAGGGTGCTGCCTTTTCTCCCTAGCTCTGCGAGACAACTGGGGAGCGTCCTTCCTGCGGGAATAGGGCGCAGCCTTCTCTGCCTTGCTCTGCGAGACCAGTCGGGGAGCGGCCCGTTCCTGCGGGATTAGGACGCTGCCTCCTCTCCCTAGTTCTGCGAGACCATTGGGTAGCGGCCCTTCCTGAGGGATTAGGGCGCTGCCTCCTCTCCCTAGGTCTGAGAGACCACTCTGGAGCGGCGCTTCCTGCGGGATTAGAGTGCTGCCTCCTCTCCCTAGCTCTGCGAGACCACTGGGGAGCAGCCCTTCATGCGGGATTAGAGTGCCGCCTCCTCTCCGTAGCTCTGCAAGACCACTGGGGAGCAGCCCTTCATGCGGGATTAGGGCGCTGCCTTCTCTCCATAGCTCTGCGAGACCACTGGGGAGCGGCCCTTCCTGCGGCATTAGGGTGCTACCTTCTCTCCTTAGCCCTGCGAGACAACTGGGGAGCGGCCCTTCCTGCGGGATTAGGGCGCTGCCTTCTCTCCCTACCTCTGTGAGTCCACTGGGGAGTGGCCCTTCCTGCGGGAATAGGGCGCTGCCTTCTCTCCCTAGCTCTACGAGACCACAGGCGAGCGTCCCTTCCTGCGGGGGCGGGGCGCTGGCTTTCGTCTCCATCTCTGTGAGACCACAGGGGAGCGGCCGTTCCTCCGGGATTAGGGCTGTACCTTCTCTCCCTAGCTCTGCGAAACCACTGGGGAGCGGCCCTTCCTGCGGGATTAGGGCGCTGCCTTCTCTCCCTAGCTCTGTGAGACCACTGGGGAGCGGCGCATCCTGCGGGAATAGCACGCTGCCTTCTCTCCGTAGCTCTACGAGACCACAGGCGAGCGTCCCTTCCTGCGGGGGCGGGGCGCTGGCTTTCGTCTCCATCTCTGTGAGACCACAGGGGAGCGGGCGTTACTGCGGGATTAGGGCTCTACCTTCTCTCCCTAGCTCTGCGAGACCACTAGGGAGCGGCCGTTCCTGAGGGATTAGGGCGCTGCCTTTTCTCCCTAGCTCTGCGAGACAACTGGGGAGCGTCCGTTCCTGCGAGAATAGGGCGCTGCCTCCTCTCCCTAGCTCTGCGACACCACTGGGAAGCGGCCCATCCTGCGGGATTAGGGCGCTGCCTTCTCTCCCTAGCTCTGTGAGACCACTGGGGAGTGGCCCTTCCTGCGGGAATAGGGCGCTGCCTTCTCTCCCTAGCTCTGCGAGATCACTGAGGAGCAACCATTCCTGTGGGGTTAGGGCGCTGCCATCTCTCCCTAGGTCTGCGAGACCTTTGGGGAGCGGCCCTTCCTGCGGGATTAGGGCGCAGTCTCCTCTCCCTATCTCTGCGAGACCACTGGGGAGCGTCTGTTCCTGCGGTATTAGGACGCTTCCTCCTCTCCCTAGCTCTGCGAGACCATTGGGGAGCGGCCCTTCCTGCGGGATTAGGGCGCTGCTTCCTCTCCCAACTCTGCGAGACCACTATTGAGCGGCCCATCCTGCGGGAATAGGGCGCTGCCTTCACTCTCCCTAGGTCTGCGAGACCACTGAGGAGCGACCATTCCTGCGGGATTAGGGTGCTGCCTTCTCTCCCTAGGTCTGCCAGACGACTGGGGAGCGGCGCTTCTTGCGGGATTATGGCGCTGCCTGCTCTCCCTAGCTCTGCGAGACCATTGGGGAGCGGCCCTTCCTGCGGCATTAGGGTGCTGCCTTCTCTCCTTAGCCCTGCGAGACAACTGGGGAGCGGCCCCTCCTGCGGGAATAGGACGCTGCCTTCTCTCCCTATCTCTGCAAGACCACAGGCGAGCGGCCCTTCCTGCGGGGGCGCAGCGCTGGCTTCGCTCCTCATCTCTGCGAGACCGCTGGGGAGAGGCCCTTCCTGCGTGATTAGGGCACTGCCTCCTCTTTCTATCTCTGTGAGACCACTGGGGAGCGTCCGTTCCTGCGGATTAGGACGCTGCCTCCTCTCCCTAGCTCTGCGAGACCATTGGGGAGCGGCCCTTCCTAAGGGATTAGGGCGCTGCCTCCTCTCCCTAGCTCTGCAAGACCACTTGGGATCGACCCATCCTGCGGGATTAGGACGCTGCCTTCTCTCCCTAGCTCTGCGAGACCACTGGGGAGCGTACGTTCCTGCGGGATTAGGACGCTGCCTCCTCTCCCTACCTCTGCGAGACCACTGGGGAGCGACCATTCCTGTGGGATTAGGGCGCTGCCCTCTCTCCCTAGGTCTGAAAGACCACTAGGGAGCGGCGCTTCCTGCGGGATTAGAGCGCTGCCTCCTTTCCCTAGCTCTGCGAGACCACTGGAGAGTGGCCCTTCCTGCGGGAATAGGGCGCTGCCTCCTCTCCCTAGCTCTGCGAGACCACTGGGGAGCGGCCCATCCTGCGGGATTAGGGCGCTGCCTTCTCTCCCTAGCTCTGCTTGACTACTGAGGAGCGACCATTCCTGTGGGATTAGGGCGCTGCCACATCTCCCTAAGTCTGCGAGACCTCTGGGGAGCGGCGTTTCCTGCGGGATTAGGGCGCTGCCTCTTCTCCCTAGCTCTGCAAGACCACTGGGGAGCGGCCCTTCCTGCGGGATTAGGGCGCTGCCTCCTCTCCCTAGCTCTGCGAGACCACTGGGGAGCGGCCCATCCTGTGGGATAAGGACCCTGCCTCCTCTCCCTAGCTCTGAGAGACCACTGAGGAGCGACTATTCCTGTGGGATTAGAGCGCCGCCTCCTCTCCCTAGCTCTGCGAGACCACTGGTGAGCGGCGCTTCCTGCCGGATTAGAGCGCCGTCTCCTCTCCCTAGCTCTGCGAGACCACTAGGGAGCGGCCATTCCTGAGGGATTAGGGTGCTGTCTTCTCTCCCTAGCTATTCGAGATCAGTGGGGAGCGGCCCTTCCTGCGGGACTAGGGCGCTTCCTCCTCTCCCTAGCTCTGCGAGACCACTGGGGAGCGTCCGTTCCTGCGGGATTAGGACACTGCCTCCTCTCCCTAGCTCTGCGAGACCGCTGAGGAGCGACCATTCCTGTGAAATTAGGGCGCTGCCTTCTCTCCCTATGTCTGCGAGACCACTGGGGAGCGGCGCTTCCTTCGGGATTAGAGCGCTGCCTCCTCTACCTAGCTCTGCGAGACCACTGGGGAGCAGCCCTTCATGCGGGATTAGGGTGCTGTATACTCTCCCTAGCTCTGCGAGACCACTGGGGAGCGGCCCCATCCTGCGGGAATAGGAAAGCTGCCTTCTCTCCCTATCTCTACGAGACCACAGGCAGGCGGCCCTTCCTGCGGGGGCGCAGCGCTGTCTTCGCTCCTCATCTCTGCGAGACCACTGGGGAGAGGCCCTTCCTGCGGGAATAGGGCGCTGCCTTCTCTCCCTAGGTCTGCGAGACCACTGGCGAGCGGCGCTTCCTGCGGGATTAGGGCGCTGCCAACTCTCCCTAGGTTTGCGAGACCACTGGGGAGCGTCCGTTCCTGCGGGACTAGGGCGCTGCCTCCTCTCCCTATCTCTGCGAGACCACTGGGGAGCGTCCGTTCCTGAGGGATTAGGGCGCTGCCTCCTCTCCCTAGCTCTGTGAGACCACTGGGGAGCGGCCCATCCTGCAGGAATAGGGCGCTGCCTCCTCTCCCTTGCTCTGCGAGACCACTGGGGAGCGGCCCATCGTGCGGGATTAGGGCGATGCGTTAACTCCCTAGGTCTGCGAGACCACTGGGGAGCGGCCCTTCCTGCGGGATTAGGATGCTGCCTCCTCTCCCTAGCTCTGCGAGACTACTGAGGAGTGACCATTCCTGTGGTATTAGGGCGCTGCCTTCTCTCCCTAGGTCTGAGAGACCACTGGGGAGCGGCGCTTCCTGCGGGATTAGAGCGCTGCCTCCTCTCCCTAGCTCTGCGAGACCACTGGGGAGCAGCCCTTCATGCGGGATTAGAGCGCCGCCTTCTCTCCCTAGCTCTATGAGACCACAGGCGAGCGTCCCTTCCTGCGGGGGCGGGGCGCTGGCTTCCCTCTCCATCTCTGTGAGACCACAGGTGAGCGGCCGTTTCTGCGGGATTAGGGCTCTACCTTCTCTCCCTAGCTCTATGAAACCACTGGGGAGCGGCCCTTCCTGCGGGATTAGGGCGCTGCCTTCTCTCCCTAGCTCTGTGAGACCACTGGGGAGCGGCACATCCTGCGGGAATAGCACGCTGCCTTCTCTCCGTAGCTCTACGAGACCACAGGCAAGCGTCCCTTCCTGCGGGGGCGGGGCGCTGGCTTTCCTCTCCATCTCTGTGAGACCACAGGGGAGCGGGCGTTCCTGCGGGATTAGGGCTCTACTTTCTCTCCCTAGCTCTGCGAGACCACTAGGGAGCGGCCGTTCCTGAGGGATTAGGGTGCTGCCTTTTCTCCCTAGCTCTGCGAGACAACTGGGGAGCGTCCTTTCCTGCGGGAATAGGGCGCAGCCTTCTCTGCCTTGCTCTGCGAGACCAGTCGGGAGCGGCCCTTCCTGCGGGATAAGGGCGCTGCCTCCTCTCCCTAGCTCTGCGACACCACTGGGAAGCTGCCCATCTTGCGGGATTAGGGCGCTGCCTTCTCTCCCTAGCTCTGTGAGACCACCGGGGAGTGGCCCTTCCTGCGGGAATAGGGTGCTGCCTCCTCTCCCTAGCTCTGCGAGACCATTGGGGAGCGGCTCTTCCTGCGGGATTAGGGCGCTGCCTCCTCTCCCAGCTCTGCGAGACCACTGGTGAACGGCCCATCCTGCGGGATTAGGGCTCTGCCTTCTCTCCCTAGCTCTGCGACACCACTGGGAAGCGGCCCATCCTGCAGGATTAGGGCGCTGCCTTCTCTCCCTAGCTCTGTGAGACCACTGGGGAGTGGCCCTTCCTGCGGGAATAGGGCGCTGCCTCCTCTCCCTAGCTCTGCAAGACCACTGGGGAGCGGCCCATCCTGCGGGATTAGGGCGCTGCCTTCTCTCCCTATCTCTGTGAGACCACTGGGGAGCGGCCCTTCCTGCGGGAATAGGTGCTGCCTTCTCTCCCTATCTCTGCGAGACTACTGAGGAGCGACCATTCCTGTGGGATTAGGGCGCTGCCACATCTCCCTAGCTCTGCGAGACCACTGGGGAGCGGCCCTTCCTGCGGGATTAGGGCGCTGCCTTCTCTCCCTACCTCTGCGAGACCACTGAGGAGCGACCATTCCTGTGGGATTAGGGCGCTGCCTTCTCTCCCTAGGTCTGAGAGACCACTGGGGAGCGGCGCTTCCTGCGGGATTAGAGTGCTGCCTCCTCTCCCTAGCTCTGCGAGACCACTGGGGAGCAGCCCTTCATGCGGGATTAGAGTGCCGCCTCCTCTCCCTAGCTCTGCAAGACCACTGGGGAGCAGCCCTTCATGCGGGATTAGGGCGCTGCCTTCTCTCCATAGCTCTGCGAGACCACTGGGGAGCGGCCCTTCCTGCGGCATTAGGGTGCTACCTTCTCTCCTTAGCCCTGCGAGGCAACTGGGGAGCGGCCCTTCCTGCGGGATTAGGGTGCTGCCTTCTCTCCCTAGCTCTACGAGACCACAGGCAAGCGTCCCTTCCTGCGGGGGCGGGGCGCTGACTTCCCTCTCCATCTCTGTGAGACCACAGGGGAGCGGCCGTTCCTGCGGGATTAGGGCTCTACCTTCTCTCCCTAGCTCTGCGAAACCACTGGGGAGCGGCCCTTCCTGCGGGATTAGGGCGCTGCCTTCTCTCCCTAGCTCTGTGAGACCACTGGGGAGCGGCGCATCCTGCGGGAATAGCACGCTGCCTTCTCTCCGTAGCGCTACGAGACCACAGGCGAGCGTCCCTTCCTGCGGGGGCGGGGCGCTGGCTTTCCTCTCCATCTCTGTGAGACCACAGGGGAGCGGGCGTTCCTGCGGGATTAGGGCTCTACCTTCTCTCCCTAGCTCTGCGAGACCACTAGGGAGCGGCCGTTCCTGAGGGATTAGGGCGCTGCCTTCTCTCCCTAGCTCTGCGAGACCTCTGGTGAGCGCCTACTTCCTGCGGGATTAGAGCGCTGTGAAAGTAGAATGAATTATATTGTGAAAATAGAAAGGATTAAAGAAATGCTGTCTGTACCTTTAAGAAAAACTGTTGGAATGCTGCAATCCAGGTGTCAGGAATACAGACATTCACATAGAACAATTGCACCATTTAAGGGCAATTGGTGAAGTATTAGCCTCAGATCCATAAAGAGTTAGTAAGGAAGTAGGATATGCATGCTGTGCCCCAGGTGAATTTTACAGTTTTGCTTTCTTTGTTCCTTTGTCTGATTCCCGCTCTTTTATCTGTATAAATAAGACTGTTTTGGCCTTGCATGGCCGCTCACATATTCTGAATGTTATTGGCAGAGCGCTGTGCTAATAAAACAGAGTGGTCTGACAAATTGTGAGTCCTGATTCTAACTTTGACAATTTTTAGGTTCCACTGAGATGGCAAACGTCTTCACTGGGGCTGTGTGATTCCTGACTGTTTTTGTGGGATGACCGTGGCAGCCGGCACCTGGGCATTTGGCCCAAGCGGTCCCCCACTAGAGCGGAAAGGCGCACAGCCACAGTGAGGTCTACGCCATCGAACCTGTTGGTTCCCACTCTGTTCTGGTAGGGATCCCGGGATCTGACATCAGGAATCTGGTCAGGTAATTATTTCTGTGTTTTGTCCGGACTGAGGACTGTCCTGTCTCTGTGTCTATCTGTCCTCTTGTGGGGTGTTTGAGTCTGGGTGCCGTCTCTGTCTGGGGATCGGCCGACCAAGGGGTTCCTGTCCCCGTGGTCTGAGTGAGTGAAATCTGCACAATTGCAGCCAGCACCACACCTTGGGTAAAACCCTTAGTGTGAAAAGCAAGGGCAATTGAGGCAGTAGCCTGTGGGCTCCTTTTATGTGTTGCAGCAGGCATCGCTCTGACGAACCTGAATTTCCTTCTTGTGTGATTGGTGTGTGAAAGTCCTCCTGTACTGGTAACCAGACGTCTAAGTCGGGACAGTTCCCTAAATGAACGCCGGCTCATTTTATGTATTTAGGATGGGTCCAGACTCCTGTAAAAAGGGTCCAGACTCCTGTAAATTTCTGGGAAAATGGTCTAGGCTAACTCAGGGGGATCCCAAAACTCAGTGGCCATTGTTAAAATCTTGGAACAAAGACTGAGTGGACGTCTTAAAGGACAAACTCTGCCAACCTAAAACTAAATTGGCTAAAGGAGAGGTTAATTGTTTCATGCAGTGGTGGGAAAAGGCAAATCATAGGTGGACAAAATCAAAACTGGCCTCTCTCACTTATTCAAATAATAAGTTAAAAGCTTTATTAAAAGCCTCCTCTCCCACCACTAGACCGAGCGCTCCCCTTTACCCCGTTCTCCAAACCCCGGATCGATCCAAACCCCTTCATACTCCCATCTCACTGTAAAAAGGACAAAAAGTCCCTTGTTCTGTTCCCCTTTTTTGTCTGCCTCAGAAACTGATTCTTTATAGTGTCCCACTACCAATTCAGCAAGGCTCGGGGTGGGGGGAGCTCCTCAACTAACCCCCACCCTTCCTGGTCCCTTTCCTTGAACATTTCTTGCAAAATTGTGAAATGACCACAATATCATTCACAAACGGTTCATTGAAAAAAGCAGGATCGGGCCCAGACAAGCAGGCAAGCAACAGAAAAGAAACAGGTTGAAAGCCCTAAGGGAATAGTGTCAGGAGTAAAAAAAGTAGTAAGTGCAGGCATGAACCCCTGGAACAATACTTAAAAGGGTGAAATCTAAGGTGATAAAGGTGTCATTTTGGAACATAAACAAGTGATTTAAGAAAAGAGAGTGAAAAGTTAACTATAGAGGCTGGAGAGAATTAAGCAGTTAAACTTTGTGGAAAATGTTAAAAAGGACCATGTTAAAGAGAGAGAATTCTTGGTTTCTTTGCAGACATTCTGAAGGGAAAATGGGCCCTTTTCCAGAAGAGTGCCTGTAAATAATCCTTATATATATACAGCTATGCAAAAACAAAGTAGTGTAAAAAAAATGTTAAGGAAAAGAAAATGTGTATGTATCTATTTGTCTGCGTATGTAAAGTTCTAAGAATCTAAACCAACACATCTGGTTTGTAAAAACTACTGTTTTGTAGGTGTAAGATAAATTGATTTTGTTTTTGTTTTAATGCCACTAAAAATTAATTTGACTCTTTGATTCAAAGTTTGCAAAACTGACAGACCTTTTTGCAAGACACAGGTAATTAGTGTTGTTTGGCTTTGGGATTTAGCATTTAACCCTTAAGGGGTAACTTGATTCTTTACAAAAATTAAAATGTTTTTAAATAAAGACCAAGTCATGGCTGCAATAGGGCAGTCAGAATCAGGATAATAGGTAGAGATTCTGGAGTCTTTTTGTTTGGTTGGTTTGTTTTTTTTTGTAACATAGCAGATAAGAGCTGTAATGACAGTGACAGCAGAGGTGGAGGTGCACAAAACAAAAAGAAGCAATGTTAATAACACTGAGCCTTAAAATGACTATGTGTAATCAGACTGTCACTTTAATAAAAGTACATGAAAACTCTGTAAAAACAAAACAAAGTTATACCTTATGTAAAAATTAATATGGCTAATGTTTTTGAAAAGTTATAGTATAGAAAAGAATGTGCATTTTCCGTAGGACATGTGCAGCGTATATTGTAGAAAGGGATGTAAAAAAAAAATGCAAATGAAACATGCTGCTGAATTAAAATCCTATTAGGGCTCCAAAAAGAGCCGCAATAGGCTGTGTTTTCTTTTCAGATCCCTGTGTGTTAAAACAGAGTCTCTGAGCTCTGCTGATGGCTTTGAATCCAAAAGCCTAGCCTGTGTTGATGCAAATTACCTAACTGATAAAGAAAGGTGAAAACTGCCAGCACAAATGAAGCTGCAAGTAAAGAACATACCTGGTCAGCAAACAAACTGCCTACATAAAGGCATGGTATAACAAGATACCTTTAATTAATTTGATGCTAATGTTACTGTTAATATTAAACATTAAAATAACTTTAATGTTAGTGAGTACCCCTGTAACAACTTGTACTGTGTATGATTTTTGGAAAAATCCTTTAAAGTAATATGGTAATGATGCTTCTCAGCTATTACCTGTGAATAAACTTAAAGCTTAACACAGCAGGGAAAACATTACAAACTTGGTCTGCTATATAAGAGGCAAAACTTGAGGTACACCACCTCATGAATTTAATAACTAAACAGTGAAATAATTTTTGCATAACCCTTAAAATGTAGAAGCCATTAAAACCTGGCCTGCCTTAAAAAAAAAAAAAACACACACACAGGAAAATATGGGGGTAATTCCTCTGTTTTGCCTGCAGTCAGGAAGGGTATTTGTAAAAGAATGAAATCTTTAAGCAATAATCAATGCCCACCCCAAAAGGGGTAGAAAACTGTTCTTTTTGTCTTTCAGATAATCCAAAGTACTGTATAATGGACTATGTGTATGTGTTAATTCTTGGGGAAAAGTGTTAAAAAGTGCTAGCAACCCACCAGAAGACAAATGTAAATGTAATGTAAGTACTGTGTTTACCAATAATTCACATTTACTATTTGCCACAACAACAACAACAAAAGAGTCTCCGCTTACTGTAAGCACTGATTTAGCTGAGTTCTCTATCAACCTTGGCATTAAATGGCAAACAGTTTACCAATCATCTGTTAAAAGATAAAAAGGTAACATGGCTCCTAAAAAAAAATAAAAACAAAAATGTGGAAAACTGAACTGTTCATATTATACACGCAAATGGGGGACATGTTAAAAATTGCCACTGCATAAAAAGCATAACAGCTTACCATTGGTATAACATTTTCTGGATGGTCCTCCCACAACTACTGGCATACTAATATTACTACCCTAATTGTTTTTGGTTTTACATTGTATGTGTTTAATTGAAATGTTTAAAATGTGCTGGTGGATAAAACAAATGTATGTAAAGCTAAAGCCACAGGCCCAAATCACCTCCAGTATTTTCTATTACGTGGACTAAATAAGAAGTGACACTGGCGATTAATAATCTTAGTGTCAAAAGGGGGATATGTAGGAGCAGGATTTTATAATATCCCATAAGAATTAAAGTATAATTTTGATTTCATCCTGCTAGTCACTATTTTTAAATAGCAGAAAGAAAATGACCCCCTGGGAACTATAGGATTCTGTTTTCCATATGCATTACAAATTGGTGCCCTCTCTAACTCTTTGTTTTAAGATTTAGGTAGTAAGAGACAGGATTCTCTATTGTGTCTGTGTTAAGTAAATTAGAGAACACATTGAAGGCCTGGGTCTCAATGTAAATTGTCTTAGTTATCAATTGTAAAACTTAGCAAGGTTTAATTTGCAATGCTTTTTTTGTTCTATATAAAATACTACTGTTTGTATTCTCAAATCTATTTGTGTGAATGAGGAATGTATGCATCAGGAAAAGATAAGGTGTGAAGGCCATTGTTACAGCCAGAGTCAAGGGATGGCTGTTAAACGGTCTGGCATCTCAGAGTGGATACATGCTTCGCAGTGTAAGAATGCACAGACCCCAGTGAACCAATCACCACCTCAGGACCACGCAGAGTCAATTTTTTTGACTCCAGAAGAAGACGTAGAGAACAGCCTGCAATACCTTACAATTCTACGCTCTCGTAAGGGTTGCCAGAAGCAGATGACTACTAAAGCAAGGCCCAAGAAGAAGCAGTAGTGAGCCAAGCGCCTGCTGCCTGGTGGACATAAAACTGTGAGTGCAGTTCCCTCAGTTGAGGTTGTCAGAACCAGAAGGGCCTTGCCTCCAACATGGCAGCTCTGGTAGCGCCTGTTCCTCGGCTGCTGGTATCTTAAGGTCTGGGGTGCACACAATGACAATTCTTTTATCCAGCAGCAAGTGTGGATAGCTCAGATCCTTATTATTTCTAAATGCTGGGTCTGCAGCCACATCCCAGCCCACTCTCAAACTGGTGTTCCTGTCCCTGGCTATCCCACTCAATTCCCCAGACCTCACTGGAGGACCTTGTCTGTTTAACACAATATGGAACAGTAATGACACCTGGGAAGAAGCTATTGGCAGTTCCTTTACTACCCACTTGGGGGAGCAATACACCAGGAAAAAAGGCTCCTAAGTAGTTAAATAATGGCAAATAAAACCAGAGAAAGTTTAAGAGCCCTGGCCAAGGAAACAGAGGCGATCGGACAGGTGGCCCTCCAGAACCGGTCAGGCATTGGACATAGTGCTCACGGCCAAAGGAGGGACCTGTGCTCTCACTGGAAAACAATGTTGTATGTTTATACAATACCAATAACGTAATAGATCGCTACAGCCACTTAGAACAAATCGCATATCTTCCTCATGAAGAGCTGAGTTCTTTATGGAAGTGGCTAAGTAACCTGTTCAATTTCTCTGGCATAGGAAACTGATTGTTTCAGGGAGCCCTAACTATCCTGTTTGAAATCTTAGTGATTTTTGTATGCTTTCAGTTAATCTGTTGTATCCAGAATTGTGTCACCCAGATGGCAGCCCCAAAACAGAGTGCTAATATAATGATTTTGAATATCACTGATGAACAAAAAGATAAGAAACGGTTAATTTGTGGAACCCAGTAATTGTTGGTCATGGCGTGCGCTTGACCAAAAGGAGGGATTGTGAAAGTAGAATGAATTATATTGTGAAAATAGAAAGGATTAAAGAAATGCTGTCTGTACCTTTAAGAAAAACTGTTGGAATGCTGCAATCCAGGTGTCCGGAATACAGACATTCACATAGAACAATTGCACCATTTAAGGGCAATTGGTGAAGTATTAGCCTCAGATCCATAAAGAGTTAGTAAGGAAGTAGGATATGCATGCTGTGCCCCAGGTGAATTTTACAGTTTTGCTTTCTTTGTTCCTTTGTCCTGATTCCCTCTCTTTAATATCTGTATAAATAAGACTGTTTTGGCCTTGCATGGCCGCTCACATATTCTGAATGTTATTGGCATGAGCGCTGTGCTAATAAAACAGAGTGGCCTGACAAATTGTGAGTCCTGATTCTAACTTTGACAGCGCCGTCTCCTCTCCCTAGCTCTGCGAGACCACTGGGGAGCGCACGTTCCTGTGGGATTAGGGCGCTCCTTTGCTCTCCCTAGCTCTGTGAGACCCACTTTGGGAGCAGCCTTTCTTGCGGGATTCGGGAGCTACCTCCTCTCCCTAGCTCTGCCAGACCACTGGGGAGCGGACTTTCCTGCGGGATTAGGCCACTGCCGTCTCTATCAAGCTCTGCGAGACCACTGGGGAGCCTCCCTTCCTGCGGGATTAGGGGGCTGCCTTCTCTCCCTAACTCTGTGAGACACTGGGGAGCGGCCCTTCCAGCGGGAATAGGGCGCTGCCTTCCACTCTCCCTAGCTCTGCGAAACCACTGAGGAGCGACCATTCCTGCGGGATTAGGGTGCTGCCTTCTCTCCCTAAGGTCTGCCAGACCACTGGGGAGCGGCGCTTCCTGCGGGATTAGGGCGCTGCCTGCTCTCCCTAGCTCTGCGAGACCATTGGGGAGCGGCCCTTCCTGCGGCATTAGGGTGCTGCCTTCTCTCCTTAGCCCTGCGAGACAACTGGGGAGCGGCCCCTCCTGCGGGAATAGGACGCTGCCTTCTCTCCCTATCTCTACGAGACCACAGGCCGAGCGGCCCTTCCTGCGGGGGCGCAGCGCTGGCTTCGCTCCTCATCTCTGCGAGACCACTGGGGAGAGGCCCTTCCTGCTGGGATTAGGGAGCTGAATTCCTCTCCCTAGGTCTGCGAGACCACTGGGGAGCGGCGCTTCCTGTGGGTATTAGGGCGCTGCAAACCTCTCCCTATGTCGGCGAGACCACTGGGGAGCGACCGTTCCTGCGGGATTAGGACGCTGCCTCCTCTCTCTAGCTCTGTGAGACCATTGGGAGCGGCCCTTCCTGCGGGATTAGGGCGCTGCCTCCTCTCCCTAGCTCTGTGAGACCACTGGGGAGCGGTCCATCCTGCAGGAATTGGGCCGCTGCCTCCTCTCCCTAGCTCTGCGAGACCACTGGGGAGTGGCCCATCCTGGGCGGATTAGGGCGCTGCCTTCTCTACCCTAGCCCTGCGAGACACAGGGCGAGCGGTCCCTTTCCTGCGGGTATCAGGCGCTGCCTTCTTTCCCTAGCCGCGAGACCACTGAGGAGCGGACCATTCCTGTGAGATTAGGGCGCTGCCATCTCTCCCTAGGTCTGCGAGAACCACTGGGGAGTGGCGCTTCCTGTGGGATTAGGGAGCTGAATTCTCTCCCTAGCTCTGCGAGACCACAGGCGAGCGTCCCTTGCTGCGTGGGCGCAGCGCTGGCTTCGCTCCTCATCTCTGCGAAGACCACTGGGAGAGGCCCTTCCTGCGGGATTAGGGAGCTGAATTCTCTCCCTAGGTCTGTGAGACCACTGGGGAGCGGCGCTTCCTGTGGGATTAGGGCGCTGCAAAACTCTCCCCTAGGCTCGGCGGAGACCACTGGGGAGCGACGTTTCCTGCGGGATTAGGACGCTGCCTCCTCTCTCTAGCTCTGTGAGACCATTCGGGAGCGGCCCTTCCTGCGGGATTAGGGCGCTGCCTCCTCTCCCCTAGCTCTGTTAGACCACTGGGGAGCGGTCCATCCTGCAGGAATTAGGGCGCTGCGTCCTCTCCCTAGCTCTGCGAGACCACTGGGGAGTAGGCCCATCCTGCGGGATTAGGGCGCTGCCTTCTCTCCCTAGCCTGCGAGACCACAGGCGAGGCGTCCTTGCTGCGGGGGGCGCAGCGCTGGCTTCGCTCCTATCTCTGCGAGAACACTGGGGAGAGGCCCTTCCTGCGGGATTAGGGCGCTGCCTTCTCTCCTAGTCTGCGAGACCACTGGGGAGCGGCGCTTCCTGCGGGATTAGGGCGCTGCCTTCTCTCCCTAGCTCTGCGAGACCATGGGGAGCGGCCCTTCCTGCGGGATTAGGGCGCTGCCTCCTCTCCCTACCTCTGCGAGACCACTGGGGAGCGGCCATTCCTGCGGGATTAGGGCGCTGCCTTCTCTCCCTAGCTCTGCGAGACCACTGGGGAGCGGCGCTTCCTGCGGGATTAGGGCGCTGCCTCCTCTCCCTAGCTCTGCGAGACCACTGGGGAGCGGCCCTTCCTGCGGGATTAGGGCGCTGCCCTCCTCTCCCTAGCTCTGCGAGACCACTGGGGAGCGGCCCTTCATGCGGGATTAGGGCGCTGCCTCTCTCCCTAGCTCTGCGAGACCACTGGGGAGCGCCCTTCCTGCGGGATTAGGGCGCTGCCTTCTCTCCCTAGCTCTGTGAGACCACTGAGGAGTGACTATTCCTGCGGGATTAGGGTGCTGCCTTCTCCCTAGCTCTGCGAGACCACTGGGGAGCGGTGCTTCCTGCGGGATTAGAGCGCTGCCTCCTCTCCCTAGCTCTGCGAGACCACTGGGGAGCAGCACTTCCTGCGGCATTAGGGTGCTATCTTCTCTCCTTAGCCCTGCGAGACAACTGGGGAGCGGCGCTTCCTGCGGGAATAGGACGCTGCCTTCTCTCCCTAGCTCTACGAGACCACAGGCGAGCGTGCTTTCCTGCGGGGCGGGGCGCTGGCTTCCCTCTCCTTCTCTGTGAGACCACAGGGGAGCGGCCGATCCTGCGAGATTAGGGCGCTGCCTTCTCTCCCTAGCTCTGGAGACCACTGGGGAGCGGCCCATCCTGCAGGAATAGGGCGCTGCCTTCTCTCCCTAGGTCTGCGAGACCACTGGGGATCGTCCTTTCTGCAGATTAGGGTGCTACCTTCTCTCCCTAGCTCTGCGAGACCACTGGGAGCGGCCGTTCCTGAGGGATTAGGGCGCTGCCTTTTCTCCCTAGCTCTGCGAGACCACTGGGAGCGTCCGTCCTGCGGGATTAGGGCGCTGCCTTTTCTCCCTAGCTCTGTGAGACCACTGGGGAGCAGCCCTTCCTGCGGGATTAGGGCGCTGCCTTCTCTCCCTAGCTCTGCGAGACCACTGAGGAGCGCCATTCCTGTGGATTAGGGCGCTGCCATCTCCCCCTAGCTCTGCGAGACCACTGGGGAGCGGCGCTTCCTGCGGGATTACGGCGCTGCCTTCTCTCCCTAGCTCTGCGAGACCACTGGGGAGCGGTCCTTCCTGCGGAATTAGGGCGCTGCCTCCTCTCCCTAGCTCTGCGAGACCACTGGGAGCGGCCCTTCCTGCGGGAATAGGGCGCTGCCTTCTCTCCCTAGCTCTGCGAGACCACTGGGGAGCGGCCCTTCGTGTGGGATTAGGGCGCTGCCTTCTCTCCCTATCTCTGCGAGACCACTGGGGAGCGGCCCTTCCTGCGGGATTAGGACGCTGCCTCCTCTCCCTAGCTCTGCGAGACCACTGGGAGCGGCCATTCCTGCGGGATTAGGGCGCTGCCTCCTCTCCCTAGCTCTGCGAGACCACTGGGGAGCGGCCCTCCTGCGGGATTAGGGCGCTGCCTTCTCTCCCTAGCTCTGCGAGACCACTGGGGAGCGGCCCATCCTGCGGGATAGGGCGCTGCTTCCTCTCCCTAGCTCTGCGAGACCACTGGGGAGCGGCCCTTCCTGCGGGAATAGGGCGCTGCCTCCTCTCCCTAGCTCTGCGAGACCACTGGGGAGCGGCCGTTCCTGCGGGATTAGGGCGCTGCCTCCTCTCCCTAGCTCTGCGAGACCACTGGGGAGCGGCCATTCCTGCGGGATTAGGGCGCTGCCTTCTCTCCCTAGCTCTGCGAGACCACTGGGGAGCGGCCCTTCCTGCGGCATTAGGGTGCTGCTTCTCTCCCTAGCCTGCGAGACCACTGGGGAGCGGCATTCCTGCGGGAATAGGGCGCTGCCTTCTCTCCCTAGATCTTCGAGACCACTGGGGAGCGGCCCTTCCTGCGGGGCGGGGCGCTGGCTTCCCTCTCCATCTCTGCGAGACCACTGGGGAGCGCCGTTCCTGCGGGTTTAGGGCGCTGCCTTCTCTCCCTAGCTCTGCGAGACCACTGGGGAGCGGCCCTTCCTGCGGGATTAGGGCGCTGCCTTCCTCTCCCTAGCTCTGCGAGACCACTGGGGAGCGGCCCTTCCTGCGGGAATGAGCGCTGCCTTCTCTCCCTAGCTCTGCGAGACCACTGGGGAGCGGCCGTTCCTGCGGGATTAGGGCGCTGCCTTCTCTCCCTAGCTCTGCGAGACCACTGGGGAGCGCCTTCCTGCGGGATTAGGGCGCTGCCTTCTCTCCCTAGCTCTGCGAGACCACTGGGGAGCGACCATTCCTGCGGGATTAGGGCGCTGCCTTCTCTCCCTAGCTCTGCGAGACCACTGGGGAGCGCGCTTCCTGCGGGATTAGGGCGCTGCCTCTCTCCCTAGCTCTGCGAGACCACTGGGAGCGACCCTTCCTGCGGGATTAGGGCGCTGCCTCCTCTCCCTAGCTCTGCGAGACCACTGGGGAGCGGCCCTTCCTCTCTCCCTAGCTCTGCGAGACCACTGGGGAGCGGCCATTTCTGCGGGATTAGGGCGCTGCCTTCTCTCCCTAGCTCTGCGAGACCACTGGGGAGCGGCCGTTCCTGCGGGATTAGGGCGCTGCCTCCTCTCCCTAGCTCTGCGAGACCACTGGGAGCGCCCATTCCTGCGGGATTAGGGCGCTGCCTCCTCTCCCTAGCTCTGCGAGACCACTGGGGAGCGGCCCTTCCTGCGGGATTAGGGCGCTGCCTCCTCTCCCTAGCTCTGAGACCACTGGGGAGCGGCCCTTCCTGCGGAATACGGCGCTGCCTTCTCTCCCTAGATCTGCGAGACCACTGGGGAGCGGCCCTTCCTGCGGGATTAGGGCGCTGCCTCCTCTCCCTAGCTCTGCGAGACCACTGGGGAGCGGCCCTCCTGCGGGATTAGGGCGCTGCCTCTCTCCCTAGCTCTGCGAGACCACTGGGGAGCGGCCCTTCCTGCGGGATTAGGGCGCTGCTTTCTCTCCCTAGCTCTGCGAGACCACTGGGGAGCGGCCCTTCCTGCGGGATAGGGCGCTGCCTCCTCTCCCTAGCTCTGCGAGACCACTGGGGAGCGGCCATTCCTGCGGGATTAGGGCGCTGCCTTCTCTCCCTAGCTCTGCGAGACCACTGGGGAGCGGCCCTTCCTGCGGGATTAGGGCGCTGCCTCCTCTCCCTAGCTCTGCGAGACCACTGGGGAGCGGCCCTTCCTGCGGGATTAGGCCGCCGCCTTCTCTCCCTAGCTCTGCGAGACCACTGGGGAGCGGCCATTCCTGCGGGATTAGGGCGCTGCCATCTCTCCCTAGCTCTGCGAGACCACTGGGGAGCGGCCCTTCCTGCGGGATTAGGGCGCTGCCTTCTCTCCCTAGCTCTGCGAGACCACTGGGGAGCGGCCCTTCCTGCGGGATTAGGGCGCTGCCTTCTCTCCCTATCTCTGCGAGACCACTGGGAGCGGCCCTTCCTGCGGGATTAGGCGCTGCCTTCTCTCTCCTCAGCTCTGCGAGACCACTGGGGAGCGGCCCTTCCTGCGGGATTAGGGCGCTGCCTTCTCTCCCTAGCTCTGCGAGACCACTGGGGAGCGGCCCTTCCTGCGGGATTAGGGCGCTGCCTTCTCTCCCTAGCTCTGCGAGACCACTGGGGAGCGGCCTTCCTGCGGGATTAGGGCGCTGCCTTCTCTCCCTAGCTCTGCGAGACCACTGGGGAGCGGCCCTTCCTGCGGGATTAGGGCGCTGCCTTCTCTCCCTAGCTCTGCGAGACCACTGGGGAGCGGCCCTTCCTGCGGGATTAGGGCGCTGCCTTCTCTCCCTAGCTCTGCGAGACCACTGGGGAGCGCCCTTCCTGCGGGATTAGGGCGCTGCCTCTCTCCCTAGCTCTGCGAGACCACTGGGGAGCGGCCCTTCCTGCGGGATTAGGCGCTGCTTCTCTCCCTAGCTCTGCGAGACCACTGGGGAGCGGCCGTTCCTGCGGGATTAGGGCGCTGCCTTCCTCTCCCTAGCTCTGCGAGACCACTGGGGAGCGGCCCTTCCTGCGGGATTAGGGCGCTGCCTTCCTCTCCCTAGCTCTGCGAGACCACTGGGGAGCGGCCCTTCCTGCGGGATTAGGGCGCTGCCTTCTCTCCCTAGCTCTGCGAGACCACTGGGGAGCGGCCTTCCTGCGGGATTAGGGCGCTGCCTTCTCTCCCTAGCTCTGCGAGACCACTGGGGAGCGGCCCTTCCTGCGGGATTAGGGCGCTGCCTTCTCTCCCTAGCTCTGCGAGACCACTGGGGAGCGGCCGTTCCTGCGGGATTAGGGCGCTGCCTCCTCTCCCTAGCTCTGCGAGACCACTGGGGAGCGGCCATTCCTGCGGATTAGGGCGCTGCCTCCTCTCCCTAGCTCTGCGAGACCACTGGGGAGCGGCCCTTCCTGCGGGATTAGGGCGCTGCCTCCTCTCCCTAGCTCTGCGAGACCACTGGGGAGCGGCCCTTCCTGCGGGATTAGGGCGCTGCCTTCTCTCCCTAGCTCTGCGAGACCACTGGGGAGCGGCCCTTCCTGCGGGATTAGGGCGCTGCCTCCTCTCCCTAGCTCTGCGAGACCACTGGGGAGCGGCCCATCCTGCGGGATTAGGGCGCTGCCTTCTCTCCCTAGCTCTGCGAGACCACTGGGAGCGGCCCTTCCTGCGGGATAGGGCGCTGCCTTCTCTCCCTAGCTCTGCGAGACCACTGGGGAGCGGCCTTCCTGCGGGATTAGGGCGCTGCCTTCTCTCCCTAGCTCTGCGAGACCACTGGGGAGCGGCCCTTCCTGCGGGATTAGGGCGCTGCTTCCTCTCCCTAGCTCTGCGAGACCACTGGGGAGCGGCCGTTCCTGCGGGATTAGGGCGCTGCCTCCTCTCCCTAGCTCTGCGAGACCACTGGGGAGCGGCCCTTCCTGCGGGATTGGGCGCTGCCTCCTCTCCCTAGCTCTGCGAGACCACTGGGAGCGGCCCTTCCTGCGGGATTAGGGCGCTGCCTT
This sequence comes from Gopherus flavomarginatus, assembly GCF_025201925.1. Lineage (NCBI taxonomy): Eukaryota > Metazoa > Chordata > Testudines > Testudinidae > Gopherus > Gopherus flavomarginatus. The sequence goes on along the minus strand of NW_026114960.1, from coordinate 10,373 downwards.
CTCTCCCTAGCTCTGCGAGACCACTGGGAGCGGCCTTCCTGCGGGATTAGCGCTGCCTTCTCTCCCTAGCTCTGCGAGACCACTGGGGAAGGCCTTCCTGCGGGATTAGGGCGCTGCCTTCTCTCCCTAGCTCTGCGAGACCACTGGGGAGCGGCCTTCCTGCGGGATAGGGCGCTGCCTTCCTCTCCCTAGCTCTGCGAGACCACTGGGGAGCGGCCCTTCCTGCGGGATTAGGGCGCTGCCTTCCTCTCCCTAGCTCTGCGAGACCACTGGGGAGCGGCCTTCCTGCGGGATTAGGGCGCTGCCTTCTCTCCCTAGCTCTGCGAGACCACTGGGGAGCGGCCCTTCTGCGGGATTAGGGCGCTGCCTTCTCTCCCTAGCTCTGCGAGACCACTGGGAGCGGCCGTTCCTGCGGGATTAGGGCGCTGCCTTCTCTCCCTAGCTCTGCGAGACCACTGGGGAGCGGCCCTTCCTGCGGGATTAGGGCGCTGCCTCCTCTCCCTAGCTCTGCGAGACCACTGGGGAGCGGCCGTTCCTGCGGGATTAGGGCGCTGCCTTCCTCTCCCTAGCTCTGCGAGACCACTGGGGAGCGGCCCTTCCTGCGGGATTAGGGCGCTGCCTCTCTCCCTAGCTCTGCGAGACCACTGGGGAGCGCCCTTCCTGCGGGATTAGGGCGCTGCTTCTCTCCCTAGCTCTGCGAGACCACTGGGGAGCGCCCTTCCTGCGGGATTAGGGCGCTGCCTTCTCTCCCTAGCTCTGCGAGACCACTGGGGAGCGGCCCTTCCTGCGGATTAGGGCGCTGCCTTCTCTCCCTAGCTCTGCGAGACCACTGGGGAGCGGCCTTCCTGCGGATTAGGGCGCTGCCTTCCTCTCCCTAGCTCTGCGAGACCACTGGGGAGCGGCCTTCCTGCGGGATTAGGGCGCTGCCTCCTCTCCCTAGCTCTGCGAGAGCACTGGGAGCGCTGCTTCCTGCGGATTAGGGCGCTGCCTCCTCTCCCTAGCTCTGCGAGACCACTGGGGAGCGGCCCTTCCTGCGGGATTAGGGCGCTGCCTTCTCTCCTAGCTCTGCGAGACCACTGGGGAGCGGCCCTTCCTGCGGGATAAGGCGCTGCCTTCCTCTCCCTAGCTCTGCGAGACCACTGGGGAGCGCCCATCCTGCGGGATTAGGGCGCTGCCTTCCTCTCCCTAGCTCTGCGAGACCACTGGGAGCGGCCCTTCCTGCGGGATAGGGCGCTGCCTTCTCTCCCTAGCTCTGCGAGACCACTGGGGAGCGGCCTTCCTGCGGGATTAGGGCGCTGCCTTCTCTCCCTAGCTCTGCGAGACCACTGGGGAGCGGCCCTTCCTGCGGGATTAGGCGCTGCCTTCTCTCCCTAGCTCTGCGAGACCACTGGGGAGCGGCCGTTCCTGCGGGATTAGGGCGCTGCCTCCTCTCCCTAGCTCTGCGAGACCACTGGGGAGCGGCCCTTCCTGCGGGATTAGGGCGCTGCCTCCTCTCCCTAGCTCTGCGAGACCACTGGGGAGCGCCCTTCCTGCGGGATAGGGCGCTGCCTTCTCTCCCTAGCTCTGCGAGACCACTGGGGAGCGGCCTTTCCTGCGGGGGCGGGCGCTGCCTTCTCTCCCTAGCTCTGCGAGACCACTGGGAGCGGCCTTCCTGCGGGATTAGGGCGCTGCCTTCTCTCCCTAGCTCTGCGAGACCACTGGGGAGCGGCCTTCCTGCGGGATTAGGGCGCTGCCTTCTCTCCCTAGCTCTGCGAGACCACTGGGGAGCGGCCCTTCCTGCGGGATTAGGGCGCTGCCTCCTCTCCCTAGCTCTGCGAGACCACTGGGGAGCGGCCCTTCCTGCGGGATTAGGGCGCTGCCTCCTCTCCCTAGCTCTGCGAGACCACTGGGGAGCGGCCATTCCTGCGGGATTAGGGCGCTGCCTTCTCTCCCTAGCTCTGCGAGACCACTGGGGAGCGGCGCTTCCTGCGGGATTAGGGCGCTGCCTCCTCTCCCTAGCTCTGCGAGACCACTGGGGAGCGGCCCTTCCTGCGGGATTAGGGCGCTGCCTCCTCTCCCTAGCTCTGCGAGACCACTGGGGAGCGGCCCTTCCTGCGGGATTAGGGCGCTGCCTTCTCTCCCTAGCTCTGCGAGACACTGGGGAGCGGCCTTCCTGCGGGATTAGGGCGCTGCCTTCTCTCCCTAGCTCTGCGAGACCACTGGGGAGCGGCCCTTCCTGCGGGATTAGGGCGCTGCCTTCTCTCCCTAGCTCTGCGAGACCACTGGGGAGCGGCCCTTCCTGCGGGATTAGGGCGCTGCCTTCTCTCCCTAGCTCTACGAGACCACCAGGCGAGCGTGCCTTCCTGCGGGGCGGGGCGCTGCCTTCCTCTCCATCTCTGTGAGACCACTGGGGAGCGGCCGTTCCTGCGGGATTAGGGCGCTGCCTTCTCTCCCTAGCTCTGCGAGACCACTGGGGAGCGGCCATTCCTGCGGGATTAGGGCGCTGCCTTCTCTCCCTAGCTCTGCGAGACCACTGGGGAGCGGCCCATCCTGCGGGATTAGGGCGCTGCCTTCTCTCCCTAGCTCTGCGAGACCACTGGGGAGCGGCCTTCCTGCGGGATTAGGGCGCTGCCTTCTCTCCCTAGCTCTGCGAGACCACTGGGGAGCGGCCCTTCCTGCGGGAATAGGGCGCTGCCTTCTCTCCCTAGCTCTGCGAGACCACTGGGGAGCGGCCATTCCTGCGGATTAGGGCGCTGCCTTCTCCCCTAGTCTGCGAGACCACTGGGGAGCGGCCTTCCTGCGGGATTAGGGCGCTGCCTTCTCTCCCTAGCTCTGCGAGACCACTGGGGAGCGGCCCTTCCTGCGGGAATAGGGCGCTGCCTTCTCTCCCTAGCTCTGCGAGACCACTGGGGAGCGACCTTCCTGCGGGATTAGGGCGCTGCCTCTCTCCCTATCTCTGCGAGACCACTGGGGAGCGTCCGTTCCTGCGGGATTAGGACGCTGCCTCCTCTCCCTAGCTCTGCGAGACCCACTGGGGAGCGGCCCATCCTGCGGGAATAGGGCGCTGCCTCCTCTCCCTAGCTCTGCGAGACCACTGGGGAGCGGCCCTTCCTGCGGGATTAGGGCGCTGCCTCCTCTCCCTAGCTCTGCGAGACCACTGGGGAGCGGCCCTTCCTGCGGGATTAGGCGCTGCCTCCTCTCCCTAGCTCTGCGAGACCACTGGGGAGCGGCCCTTCCTGCGGGATTAGGGCGCTGCCTTCTCTCCCTAGCTCTGCGAGACCACTGGGGAGCGGCCCTTCCTGCGGAACTAGGGTGCTACCTCCTCTCCCGAGCTCTGCGAGACCACTGGGGAGCGGCCCTTCCTGCGGGATTAGGGCGCTGCCTCCTCTCCCTAGCTCTGCGAGACCACTGGGGAGCGGCCTTCCTGCGGGATTAGGGCGCTGCCTCTCTCCCTAGCTCTGCGAGACCACTGGGGAGCGGCCTTCCTGCGGGATTAGGGCGCTGCCTCCTCTCCCTAGCTCTGCGAGACCACTGGGGAGCGGCCCTTCCTGCGGGATTAGGGCGCTGCCTTCTCTCCTTAGCTCTGCGAGACCACTGGGAGCGGCCATTCCTGCGGGAATAGGGCGCTGCCTTCTCTCCCTAGCTCTGCGAGACCACTGGGAGCGTGCCTTTCTGCGGGATTAGGGGCGCTGGCTTCCCTCTCCATAGCTCTGCGAGACCACTGGGAGCGGCCGTTCCTGCGGGATTAGGGCGCTGCCTTCTCTCCCTAGCTCTGCGAGACCACTGGGGAGCGGCCATCCTGCGGGATTAGGGCGCTGCCTACTCTCCCTAGCTCTGCGAGACCACTGGGGAGCGGCCCTTCCTGCGGGACTAGGGGCGCTGCCTCCTCTCCCTAGCTCTGCGAGACCACTGGGGAGCGGCCCTTCCTGCGGCATTAGGGCGCTGCCTCCTCTCCCTAGCTCTGCGAGACCACTGGGGAGCGGCCATTCCTGCGGGATTAGGGCGCTGCCTTCTCTCCCTAGCTCTGCGAGACCACTGGGGACGGCCCTTCCTGCGGGATTAGGGCGCTGCCTTCTCTCCCTAGCTCTGCGAGACCACTGGGGAGCGCCATTCCTGCGGGATTAGGGCGCTGCCTCTCTCCCTAGGTCTGCGAGACCACTGGGGAGCGGCGCTTCCTGCGGGATTAGGGCGCTGCCTTCTCTCCCTAGCTCTGCGAGACCACTGGGGAGCGGCCCTTCCTGCGATTAGGGCGCTGCCTCCTCTCCCTAGCTCTGCGAGACCACTGGGGAGCGGCCCTTCCTGCGGGATTAGGCGCTGCCTTCTCTCCCTATCTCTGCGAGACCACTGGGGAGCGTCCTTCCTGCGGATTAGGCGCTGCCTTCCTCTCCCTAGCTCTGCGAGACCACTGGGGAGCGGCCATTCCTGCGGGATTAGGGCGCTGCCTCCTCTCCCTAGCTCTGCGAGACCACTGGGGAGCGGCCCTTCCTGCGGGATTAGGGCGCTGCCTTCTCTCCCTAGCTCTCTGAGACCACTGGGGAGCGGCCCTTCCTGCAGGAATAGGGCGCTGCCTCCTCTCCCTAGCTCTGCGAGACCACTGGGGAGCTGCCCTTCCTGCGGGATTAGGGCGCTGCCTCCTCTCCCTAGCTCTGCGAGACCACTGGGCAGCGGCCATTCCTGCGGGATTAGGGCGCTGCCTCCTCTCCCTAGCTCTGCGAGACCACTGGGGAGCGGCCCTTCCTGCGGGATTAGGGCGCTGCCTCCTCTCCCTAGCTCTGCGAGACCACTGGGGAGCGGCCTTCCTGCGGGATTAGGGCGCTGCCTTCTCTCCCTAGCTCTGCGAGACCACTGGGGAGCGGCCACCTGCGGGATTAGGGCGCTGCCTTCTCTCCCTATCTCTGCGAGACCACTGGGGAGCGACCCATGCCTGCGGATTAAGGGCGCTAGCCTCCTCTCCCTAGCTCTGCGAGACAACTGGGGAGCGGCCTTCCTGCGGGATTAGGGCGCTGCCTCCTCTCTCCTAGCTCTGCGAGACCACTGGGGAGCGGCCCTTCCTGCGGGATTAGGGCGCTGCCTTCTCTCCCTAGCTCTGCGAGACCACTGGGGAGCGGCCCTTCCTGCGGGATTAGGGCGCTGCCTCCTCTCCCTCTCTCTGCGAGACCACTGGGGAGCGTCCGTTCCTGCGGGATTAGGACGCTGCCTCTCTCCCTAGCTCTGCGAGACCACGGGAGCGGCCTTCCTGCGGGATTAGGCGCTGCCTCCTCTCCCTCGCTCTGCGAGACCACTGGGGAGCGGCCATCCTGCGGGATTAGGGCGCTGCCTTCTCTCCCTAGCTCTGCGAGACCACTGGGGAGCGGCCCTTCCTGCGGGATTAGGGCGCTGCCTCCTCTCCCTAGCTCTGCGAGACCACTGGGGAGCGGCCCTTCCTGCGGGATTAGGGCGCTGCCTCTCTCCTTAGCTCTGCGAGACCACTGGGGAGCGGCCCTTCCTGCGGGATTAGGGCGCTGCCTTCTCTCCCTAGCTCTGCGAGACCACTGGGGAGCGTGCCTTTCCTGCGGGATTAGGGCGCTGGCTTCCCTCTCCAGCTCTGTGAGACCACTGGGGAGCGCCGCTTAAATCCCTAGCTCTAAACCTAGCTTTTTGCGGATTAGGGCGCTGCCTTCTCTCCTAGCTCTGCGAGACCACTGGGGAGCGGCCCTCCTGCGGAATAGGGCGCTGCCTTCTCTCCCTAGCTCTGCGAGACCACTGGGGAGCGGCCTTTCTGCGGGATTAGGGCGCTGCCTTCTCTCCCTAGCTCTGCGAGACCACTAGGGAGCGGCCGTTCCTGCGGGATTAGGGCGCTGCCTTTCTCCCTAGCTCTGCGAGACAACTGGGGAGCGGCCGTTCCTGCGGGATTAGGGCGCTGCCTTCTCTCCCTAGCTCTGCGAGACCACTGGGGAGCGCCCTTCCTGCGGGAATAGGGCGCTGCCTTCTCTCCCTAGCTCTGCGAGACCACTGGGGAGCGGCCGTTCCTGCGGGATAGGGCGCTGCCATCTCTCCCTAGCTCTGCGAGACCACTGGGGAGCGGCCCTTCCTGCGGGATTAGGGCGCTGCCTTCTCTCCCTAGCTCTGCGAGACCACTGGGGAGCGGCCCTTCCTGCGGAATTAGGGCGCTGCCTCCTCTCCCTAGCTCTGCGAGACCACTGGGGAGCGGCCTTCCTGCGGGATTAGGGCGCTGCCTCCTCTCCCTATCTCTGCGAGACCACTGGGGAGCGGCCTTTCCTATGGGATTAGGGCGCTGCCTCCTCTCCCTAGCTCTGCGAGACCACTGGGGAGCGGCCATTCCTGCGGGATTAGGGCGCTGCCTTCTCTCCCTAGCTCTGCGAGACCACTGGGGAGCGGCCCTTCCTGCGGCATTAGGGCGCTGCCTTCTCTCCCTAGCTCTGCGAGACCACTGGGGAGCGGCCCTTCCTGCAGGATGGGCGCTGCCTTCTCTCCCTAGCTCTGCGAGACCACTGGGGAGCGGCCCTTCCTGCGGGATTAGGGCGCTGCCTTCTCTCCCTAGCTCTGCGAGACCACTGGGGAGCGGCCATTCCTGTGAATTAGGGCGCTGCCTCCTCTCCCTAGCTCTGCGAGACCACTGGGGAGCGGCCGTTCCTGCGGGATTAGGGCGCTGCCTCCTCTCCCTAGCTCTGCGAGACCACTGGGGAGCGACCATTCCTGTGGGATTAGGGCGCTGCCTTCTCTCCCTAGCTCTGCGAGACCACTGGGGAGCGGCCCTTCCTGCGGGATTAGGGTGCTGCCTTCTCTCCCTAGCTCTGCGAGACCACTGGGGAGCGCCATTCCTGCGGGAATAGGACGCTGCCTTCTCTCCCTAGCTCTGCGAGACCACGGGGAGCGGCCTTTCCTGCGGGGGCGGGGTGCTGGCTTCCCTCTCCATCTCTGCGAGACCACTGGGGAGCGGCCGTTCCTGCGGGATTAGGGCGCTACCTTCTCTCCCTAGCTCTGCGAGACCACTGGGGAGCGGCCCTTCCTGCGGGATTAGGGCGCTGCCTTCTCTCCCTAGCTCTGGAGACCACTGGGGAGCGGCCCATCCTGCAGGAATGGGCGCTGCCTTCTCTCCCTAGCTCTGCGAGACCACTGGGGAGCGGCCCTTTCCTGCGGGATTAGGGCGCTGGCTTCTCTGCCTAGCTCTGCGAGACCACTGGGGAGCGGCCGTTCCTGCGGGATTAGGGCGCTGCCTTCTCTCCCTAGCTCTGCGAGACCACTGGGGAGCGGCCCTTCCTGCGGGAATAGGGCGCTGCCTTCTCTCCCTAGCTCTGCGAGACCACTGAGGAGCGACCATTCCTGTGGGATTAGGGCGCTGCCTCTCCCCCTAGTCTGCGAGACCACTGGGGAGCGGCGCTTCCTGCGGGATTAGGGCGCTGCCTTCTCTCCCTAGCTCTGCGAGACCACTGGGGAGCGGCCCTTCCTGCGGGATTAGGGCGCTGCCTCCTCTCCCTAGCTCTGCGAGACCACTGGGGAGCGGCCTTCCTGCGGGAATAGGGCGCTGCCTTCTCTCCCTAGCTCTGCGAGACCACTGAGGAGCGACCATTCCTGCGGGATTAGGGCGCTGCCTCCTCTCCCTAACTCTGCGAGACCACTGGGGAGCGGCCGTTCCTGCGGGATTAGGGCGCTGCCTTCCTCTCCCTAGCTCTGCGAGACCACTGGGGAGCGGCCCTTCCTGCGGGATTAGGGCGCTGCCCTCTCTCCCTAGCTCTCTGAGACCACTGGGAGCGGCCCTTCCTGCGGAATAGGGCGCTGCCTCCTCTCCCTAGCTCTGCGAGACCACTGGGGAGCGGCCTTCCTGCGGGATTAGGGCGCTGCCTCCTCTCCCTAGCTCTGCGAGACCACTGGGGAGCGGCCCTTCCTGCGGGAATAGGGCGCTGCCTCCTCTCCCTAGCTCTGCGAGACCACTGTGGAGCGGCCCATCCTGCGGGATTAGGGCGCTGCTTTCTCTCCTAGCTCTGTGAGACCACTGGGGAGCGGCCCTTCCTGCGGGATAGGGCGCTGCCTCCTCTCCCTAGCTCTGCGAGACCACTGGGGAGCGGCCCTTCCTGCGGGAATAGGGCGCTGCCTTCTCTCCCTAGCTCTGCGAGACCACTGGGGAGCGGCCATTCCTGTGGGATTAGGGCGCTGCCATCTCTCCCTAGCTCTGCGAGACCACTGGGGAGCGGCCCTTCCTGCGGGATTAGGGCGCTGCCTTCTCTCCCTAGCTCTGCGAGACCACTGGGGAGCGGCCCTCCTGCGGGATTAGGACGCTGCCTTCTCTCCCTAGCTCTGCGAGACCACTGGGGAGCGTCCGTTCCTGCGGGATTAGGGCGCTGCCTTCTCTCCCTAGCTCTGCGAGACCACTGGGGAGCGGCCCTTCCTGCGGGATTAGGGCGCTGCTTCCTCTCCCTAGCTCTGCGAGACCACTGGGGAGCGGCCTTCCTGCGGGATTAGGGCACTGCCTCCTCTCCCTAGCTCTGCGAGACCACTGGGAGCGGCCCTTCCTGCGGGATTAGGGCGCTGCTTCCTCTCCCTAGCTCTGCGAGACCACTGGGGAGCGGCCTTCCTGCGGATTAGGACGCTGCCTCCTCTCCCTAGCTCTGCGAGACCACTGGGGAGCGGCCTTCCTGCGGATTAGGGCGCTGCCTCCTCTCTCCCTACTCTGCGAGACCACTGGGGAGCGGCCCTTCCTGCGGGATTAGGGCGCTGCCTTCTCTCCCTAGCTCTGCGAGACCACTGGGAGCGGCCTTCCTGCGGGATTAGGGCGCTGCCTTCTCTCCCTAGCTCTGCGAGACCACTGGGGAGCGGCCCTTCCTGCGGGATTAGGGCGCTGCCTTCTCTCCCTAGCTCTGCGAGACCACTGGGAGCGGCCCTTCCTGCGGGATTAGGGCGCTGCCTCCTCTCCCTAGCTCTGCGAGACCACTGGGGAGCGGACCATTCCTGCGGGATTAGGGCGCTGCCTCCTCTCCCTAGCTCTGCGAGACCACTGGGGAGCGGCCCCTTCCTGCGGGATTAGCGCTGCCTCCTCTCCCTAGCTCTGCGAGACCACTGGGGGCGGCCCTTCCTGCGGGATTAGGGCGCTGCCTTCTCTCCCTAGCTCTGCGAGACAACTGGGGAGCGGCCCTTCCTGTGCGGGATAGGGCGCTGCTTCTCTCCCTAGCTCTGCGAGACCACTGGGGAGCGGCCCTTCCTGCGGGATAGGGCGCTGCCTTCCTCTCCATCTCTGCGAGACCACTGGGGAGCGCTGTTTCCTGCGGGATTAGGGCGCTGCCTTCTCTCCCTAGCTCTGCGAGACCACTGGGGAGCGGCCCTTCCTGCGGGATTAGGGCGCTGCCTTCTCTCCTAGCTCTGTGAGACCACTGGGAGCGGCCCTTCTGCGGGAATAGGGCGCTGCCTCCTCTCCCTAGCTCTGCGAGACCACGGGGAGCGGCCCTTCCTGCGGGATTAGGGCGCTGCCTTCTCTCCCTAGCTCTGTGAGACCACTTGGGAGCGGCCCTTCCTGCGGGATTAGGGCGCTGCCTTCTCTCCCTAGCTCTGCGAGACCACTGGGGAGCGCCCTTCCTGCGGGATTAGGGCGCTGCCTTCCTCTCCCTAGCTCTGGCGAGACCACTGGGGAGCGGCCCTTCCTGCAGGATTAGGGCGCTGCCTTCTCTCCTAGCTCTGCGAGACCACTGGGGAGCGGCCCTTCCTGCGGGATTAGGGCGCTGCCTCCTCTCCCTAGCTCTGCGAGACCACTGGGAGCGGCCCATCCTGCGGGATTAGGGCGCTGCCTTCTCTCCTTAGCTCTGCGAGACCACTGGGGAGCGGCCCTTCCTGCGGGAATAGGCGCTGCCTCCTCTCCCTAGCTCTGCGAGACCACTGGGGAGCGGCCCATCCTGCGGGATTAGGGCGCTGCCTTCTCTCCCTAGCTCTGTGAGACCACTGGTGAGCGGCCCTTCCTGCGGGATTAGTGCGCTGCCTCCTCTCCCTAGCTCTGCGAGACCACTGGGGAGCGGCCCACCTGCGGGATTAGGGCGCTGCCATTCTCTCCCTAGCTCTGTGAGACCACTGGGGAGCGGCCCTTCCTGCGGGAATAGGGCGCTGCCTTCTCTCTCTAGCTCTTCGAGACCACTGAGGAGCGCCATTCCTGCGGATTAGGGCGCTGCCATCTCTCCCTAGGTCCTGCGAGACCACTGGGGAGCGACCGTTCCTGCGGGATTAAGGACGCTGCCTCCTCTCCCTAGCTCTGAGAGACCATTGGGGAGCTGCCCTTCCTGCGGGATTAGGGCGCTGCCTTCTCTCCCTAGCTCTCCGAGACCACGTGGGGCGGCGCCTCCTGCGGGATTAGGGCGCTGCCTCCTCTCCTTAGCTCTGCGAGACCACGGGCTAGCGTCCGTTTCTGCGGGATA